>NC_051444.1:30511291-30545537 GCF_001649575.2 Kryptolebias marmoratus
TTGTTGTCATTTGTAATCATCAAAATTAAATGAAATAAACATTTGAAATATATGAGTTTGTATGTAATATATGAATATAATATACAAGTTTCACTTTTTAAATGGAATTACTGAAATCAATCTACTTTTTCATGATATTCTAATTTTATGACAAGCACCTGTATACCATTCAAATCACAGAGAACTAAACATAAACTCAAACACTAATAAACTAAAAAATAAATAAGCAGAAAACAAACCAAACATAACTTGCAACAAGAGGTAAACAGGAATCAGCAGAATAGTGAATATGAACTGGGAGTATAAGCACTGGGAGAAATGATTACTGGAATGATGAGTAGGTGAACATAATACATAATAATTAGATGAGGAGCAATTTGGAGGTGCTGGAAAAAAGGGTAGCTGAAGGAAACAATGACCAGTAACACAGGGAGAAAACTATGCATGCAAACAAAGAACATGGTTCTTACACTCTTCCCAAAGCCAGCAACACTATAAGATGCTGGCACGCATTTGAAATTTGTTTTACTCCAGGGGGTGTTGTACTCTCACGAGCGTGGATCAGAGCTGATAATTATTTACAGCACTGTAGAGTCAGGTGGTGCAGGACTGAGAGCTGATTTAATATTGCACTTTCAAAAAAAATAGAAGCAGTTTGGGTTTATGTGAAATACTTTTACACCAATCTGAAAGTATGATTGTTTGGGACACATAAAACGGATTTGGTAGTGACTCAGACAGAACTGAAATCAGTAAATAAAACAGAATCAGACATAAAAAGAGAAAAGAAACATGTTTGTTTCTCTGCCTGATGGAGTACTAACCAATCTGAAGCTGATCCAGCTGTTCTGACTGAAGATGAATGATCCTCCGAAGTCTGCAGGAAGCTGCTGGAGCTCCACGTGTTTCTGCAGGGACTTCAGAGACCTGAGCACCTCCACCTTGCACCACACACACACACACACACAGATGAGTCTGCACTGTGGGGAGTAGTCATGAATGAGATCAGGTGTGAGGTGTTACCTGTGTGAAAGCAGGTTTGTCCAGACGCAAAAAGGACTCTTTGTTAACCAGGATTACCATTGTGTGGATGGAGCCTGGCGTGTTATCCTGCACACGCACATAAACACAAGAAGAGTTACTTATCAGACTCTCTAACGTATAATGGAAAAAAGATGGAAATATTCAATAAGCAGGTGTTGTAGATTCACTAATAAGATTCACTGATAGGATACTGTTACAATCTAAAATGTCCTCATTAGAACAGAAATGTCCTGTAAAGTGCATATCTGTTCACAGTTCAATATTATGTCATGCTAATCTCTAAGTGATACAGCTTTCAAGTTATGACAACCTTGATGGAGTTGTCTTACTCATAATACTCTGTTTGACAGAGCACTCTGACAACCTGGGTTAAACAGATTCTGTCGCTCAGATTTCTGGGTCTTCCCGTTGCCCTTATCCTTATCTTTTTGCTACAACACAGGTCTATAGCTGCCACAATGTTTTAAAGTGATCTGGATAAAAATAAAAACTGCTTCAACACTCTGCTGCTGGAATAGAGTTGGAATATTTTCTGTCTAAATCTCTCTTCTGTCCTGATCACATGACCCTCCTCACCTGCAGCAGCCTGAGGGCAGAGAACAAAACCAAGGGAGGTGCAGCTCTGCGGGCGTCCACCAACACCGTCAGCCCCGAGGCTCGTACTTCCTTCCTGATTCACAAGGGAAGTGATGTCAGAGATAGAAGGAGTTATCCGAGAGGGAGCTGTGAAGAGGTCATAGCTGCATACCTGAGGGTGAAGGTGTAGTAGAGGAGGAGGCGGACAAGTTCTGTCGTGTCACAGTACGGGTTGAACCACACAGGGCTTAAACAGCAGACGGTAAGCAAAGCTCGTCCTCCTCGGTCTTTAGTTCCTGCAGGAAACACACCTGATCACAACACTTGAAACAAACAGCTGATCAAGAATCTCAGATGTTGAAATCTGTCTAAACATATATAAAATTTGAATAAATGCAGGTTTCCTCTCAGGTATTTTTCTAAATAAATTGAAATGTAAAAAAAACAAAAACAGGTGAATCAAACTACACACAGGAAGTAACATTAGTGTTCGATCAGTTTTTTTGTAGGTTTTCTGCAAGTTTCAGTGAGTACGAGTAGGTTAAAGAGTTTTTAAGACCTTTTAAAAACCATTATGATTCAAATTTAGGACTTACATGAACAACAAAACATAATGAGTCATTGTAAACCTTTTTTCAAAGCAAAAAATCTGATTTCCTTTTACACTAAAGAGACTGAAATTTGGAGATCCTGAGGACAAACCCCCTCCTTCTGCTTAACAATTTGAGGGCTATTAGTCGCCCTTTGTTATTACATCTGTTTGCAGCTAACACAGACACACCCACCACCCCCAACGACATTCTCACTCTTTCTCAAGACTCCTATTCACATGTTCTTGCTCTGAAGATGTGGTGAATATTTGAAAAGAACATAAATGGATGCCACTGTCTTTTCAGAACTACAGCAAAAAATAAATATAGTATCTGATTCAAGCATTACATCTTGTATATGTATATCTATATTTCTCAATGAATTCTGTTTCTACGAGCAACTTTATGCCCAATTGGTGCAACGATCGAGTCTTGGTCCTAAAAATATGCTGTGCCTGTAATCAAGGAGACGATGTCTCGTGACCGCTACAAAGAAATCATGCGGTACTTGCGGTTTGACAACAAGGACACTCATGCTGAACGTGTGAAGACTGACAGATTTGCTGCAGTTTCGGACATCTGGCAACATTTCATATGTAACTGCCATCAGTGCTACGTACCAGGACAGCACATTACTGTTGATGAGCAGCTGTAACCAACCAGGGTCTGCTGTCCATTTACGCAGTACATCTCAACCAAGCCAGATAAATTTGGCATAAAGTTCTGGATTGCTGCAGACTTGGAGACGAAGTATATGTGCAACGCCATTCCATATTTAGGAAAGGACCCCAATCGTCCCAAAGGAGAAAGACTGTCTGAGAATGTTGTCATGAAACTCATGGAGCCATTTCTCGGCAAGGGAAGAAATGTAACCATGGACAACTTCTTCACGTCTATGTCACTGGCTAACAGACTGCTAAACCACAACACAACTCTGCTCGGCATAATCAACAAAATTAGACGAGAGATTCCCCCTCCAGCAAAGAATGGCAAGGACAGAATTTTCCACACAGGTTTACAAATCAGGCAGTGCCACACTGACAGTGTATGCTCCTAAGAAGAACAAGTTGGTCTGTGTTCTCAGCACCATGCACCAACAAGTGCTAGTTGCCAGTGAGAACAAACAAAAACCAAACACTGTAACAGATTACAATTCCATGAAGGTATGTAGCTAAATAATGTTGTTACCATGGCTTTATATATTTATATTATACTCGTCGCACTGTTTTTCAAAATCTAACATTTACTTTATTTTTTGCAGTGTGGCGTCGACATAATGGACCAGATGGCACGTGTATATGGTGCGTGCCGGCACACGCAGGTAGCCCATTGCCATCTTCTACCACATGCTTGACCTGGCAGCGATAAACGCATAAGTATTGTACAAGGCCTGCACTGGGTCCACCGAAAGCAGAAGAGACTTTATACATGGACTCCGACAGCGTTTTATGCTGGAAAAGGCCATGATGAAAAAGCCTTGTAACTCAGCCTGGTCCTGGAAAGACGACGCAGTGTCAGGTTCAGACACTCTGCAAAAGAAACCGCAGCACAAAACAGTGTGCAGTTTGCAAGAAATATACCTGTCGCAAATGTAGAAGTGAGGATAACTGGGTGTGTAATAAGTGTTAGATGTGAAGCAGCTACAACAACAACAACAACAACACACACACATCTTATTTTGTTGTAAAAACAAAATGTATATATTGCTTTTGTAAGATGTTTTTTGTAAAGATGATTTTAAATAAAACTTGCTGCCAATTCCTGTTTATGTATCTTGACACTAATTCCCTCAACCATGTCAGCAGAGTTTGGGCTGAGGGGGGATGAAGGTATTGGTGAGCTGTGGGTCATTAGCATGTTAATAGACACTATGTGGCTCACAGCATGCGAGCGGGGGATTTAGAAGCCAAGTCCTCCTGCGCAAAAAAGCACAGCCTTAGTCAAACTAGTGTTTATTTAAATTAAATTCAAAGCCATCATAATTTATCCCAGGGAAGGCTGGGATAAATGATGAGACAATTAGTTCTGTTCTAATAATATCTGAAATCCTCAGAGAGAACTAGAGACACAAAACCAATGAATGCCAACAGCAGTAGAATGATGATCTCTATTTTCTTACCAGGCAGACACACAGCTCCAGATCTCAGCAGCTGACTGTAGAAGCTGGACTGACAGGACTTAGAGAACTGGAACTGGACTGCGTTGCTTCTGGTCTGTGGTTGTTCTGGTTCTGTTGGACTGGTACCAGCAGACACATTGGCCTTTGATTGGGCAGGAGGAGACTCGTGACTGTACACTGTGGAGGGAAGAGAGAGACACACACAGACCATGATCAGCTGATCACCATAAATATAACTTATTGATCCAAATCCAACATTCTGAACTCTGATGTTCCTCAGCTAGTTGGGTTAAAAACACTTCCTGCGTTTTTTGGACCCCAGCTCAGATTGATTTATATACATACCAGAACTATGTGATGCTTCAGCACTGTGATGTGTATATGAACAGTCCCATCTTTCAGAAGTTCATGTCTAACAAACTAATCAAATCACCAGAATACAGGATTATTCATCTTTTTCGAAGACCTGAACAAGACACACAGGGACTCATTTATTATCATGTTGTATGTGCTGGAAAGCCTGTTTCTGGTGTGTAAAACACAGAGGCTGACAAACAGCAGATCTTTTACTCCCGACAGTTGTTGGACTTCTTTTTTTGGTTCTTGAAGATGTCTCACCTCTCATCCATTAGGCTTCTTCAGTTCTGATTGTGGATCAGGAGTTCCAGGCTTATAAATTGTTATAACGATCACAATAATAGGGCCATTAGGTTACATAAATCACTGACCCACCCCTCCATCCTGTGAGTCACTTGAGTTGTTGACACTTGTTGAATGCTTCCTAACGAGGCCAACATATGAGTTGTTATGCTCACATATTTCAAGGTATGGATGCTTGTGAAACTGCCTGAAGAGAAGGGTTAATGTTGACCTATAGGTGTTAGAAGATTGGAACCTTAGGCCGTCTCATCAGTTTAATGTTGTTTTATTACGTATGTTTAATGTAGAGAGTGCCCTTAGGTTTGAAATGCACTGTGATGTTGTGTTTAAGAAAAAAATCTAATGTATTTGGTGAAAAGTTCCACTTCTTCAGCTTAGTATTTCGTATCTGAACCAGTAGTTTGGTGTTGTTACCTCCATATAGAGTGGCCACAATCAGTGAACGAATTGAATCAGTGGATAAAATCAAGTTCACCAGGGAGGTACTAAACACAAGCTACCTTTCTTGAACTGTTTGGTATTCACTGAGAGAGGTGAAGGCCTCAACACTGAAGTCTACAGGGAACCTACACACCTCTCACCACCCACTGGAACACAAACTGTCAGTTATCAGAACTCTACAACATCAAGCCAAATGGGTCTCCACAAGGACAGAGGGAAGGAAAAGGAGCACAAACACATCAAGGAAACACTTGGAACCTGTGGATATCCTAACTGGGCTTTTGTTAAGGTATCCAGGAAAAAAGGAAACACTCAACTCAATCAAATGAAGGAGAAAAGAAAAACAAGTGAAAGAACACTGTTATTCCATATGTGGCTGGAGTATCTCAGAAAAACTCAGAGGGATGTTTTTCCCCAAGCAAAATATTCTAGCCCATTCCAAACCTAAGAACACTCTCAGACAGAGACCGGTCCACCCCAAGGATAAAACACCTAAACACAAGCTCAGCAGTGTGGTATAAGCAGTGCAGTGCAGCAAGAACAGTTTAGACCTCTACATGGAAGAAACAAAACAGCAGCTACACAAATAGATGGATCAACAAAGAAGATTCAGCTCTTTAGGTTAAGACAGCAGTTCATCTAGATCTCAAGGACAAGGGACGCTCTTCAGAGGACAGTCATGTGGAGGTTTTAGAAAGGAAAGACAGAAGACAGAAACAGCTAACATGTTGGCTTCTTTAGAAAGCATTCAACAAGTGTCAACAACCCAAACAGCTGACAGGATGGAGGGGTGGGTCAGTGACTCATGTGACTATTGTGATCATTATAACAACAACTTATAACAACATAAACCTGGAACTCCCAACAGGATCGGAACTGAAGAAACATTTTGAATGATAGATAAAACATCTAAGATTGAAATGTCCTGGATGACTGATAATTGCTGAGAGGAGGAAGTGCAGGTGATAGACAACACTGCTATAAAGAGTGTGTGTGATGAAGATTTCCCTCATCTCAGCTTCTGATTTCCACTGAATTTTAGCATATTTTCACACTGAGACCTACCATTGCTGAGATTGGTGTAAAATGCAACAGTTTTACTTTGAGTTCTACGTTCTAACAACAATCCAGCTAAGATTAGCTCAGAACTCAACTCAATGCTAAAGGAAAACTGCCTCCAAGATCAAAGAATAATTTATTCTCTCCAAATAAAAATATTAAAAGTCATAATAACTCTGCTCTGTACCGTACATGTTTCTGTCCTTAGACAGATCAGACCACACTATATTTACAGGGTGCTCTGTAAAAATGGTTTTAATTTTTCAGCAAAGTCTTAAATAAAATTGCAGAAAGTGAGTAGTCACAGCCTTCCAGTTTTTATCTCAAAATGATTCAGTGTTTGAGCTTAATCTTTCTAAATAATGCCTGAATGTACATAGCAGGCAGGAGGAGATGGGGGGGGGGGTCAAACAGGTTTAACTAAGGAGGGAAGGAGGTCAGAAGGATTGTGAATCATTGGAAAAGGTAAGAAGGACTGAAGCAATGAATCAAAGGAGGAGGAGGTAAGGACTGATGCAGTGAATCAGAGGAGGAGGAGGTAAGGACTGATGCAGTGAATCAAAGGAGGAAGAAGAAGGACTGATGGAGTAAATCAGAGGTGGAGGCAAGGACTGATGCAGTGAATCAAAGGAGGTAAGAAGGACTGATGGAGTAAATGAAAGGAGGAGGAAGAGGAGGTAAGAACTGATGCAGTGAGTCAAAGAGGTAAGAAGGACTGATGCAGTGAATCAAAGAGGTAAGAAGGACTGATGCAGTGAATCAAAGGAGAAGGTAGTGAGTAAGGTCAGAGATGAAGGACAGAAAGGAAAACTGTACTGAGGAGGAAACAGAGCAGGTACCTTCTGTCTGATGACCTGCAGATCTTCGTCCACCGGTGTTCTCACAGCTGTGCTCCTCACCGTCTTTGCTATTTATCTCATGATTCTGTTGTCCTCCGTCAGACTTATCAAAGTCAGCTTGAGTTTGTAATGTTTCAGTTTCAAAATAAGAGTCCTCACTGTGTGTTAGTAATGTGCTTTCAGAATAAGAGTCCTTAGGCTTTATTTGAATTGTGTTTTCAGAATAAGAGTCCTCGGACAATTCTTGTGTTGTGCTTTCAGAAAACGACTCCTCAGGTTGTGTCTGTATTGTGCTTTCAGAATAAGAGTCCTCAGGTTGTGTCTGTATTGTGCTTTCAGAACAAGAGTCCTCAGGCTGTGTTTGTTCTGCATTTTCAAAATAAAAGTCTTCATGTTCTCTTTGTATTGTGCATTCAAAATAAGAGTCCTCAGGCTGTGTTTGTTCTGTGCTTTTATAATAAGAGTCCTCAGATTGTGTCTGTATTGTGCTTTCAGAATAAGAGTCCTCAGGCTGTGTTTGTTCTGTGCTCTCAGAATAAGAGTCCTCATGCTGTATTTGTTCTGTGCTTTCAGAATAAGAGTCCTCAGGCTGTCTTTGCTCTGTGCTTTCAATATAAGAGTCCTCGGGCTGTGTTTGTTCTGCGCTTTCAGAGTAAGAGTCCTCAGACTGTCTTTGCTCTGTGTTTTCAGAATAAGAGTCCTCATGCTGTGTTTGTTCTGTGCTTTCAGAATAAGAGTACTCATGCTGTGTTTGTTCTGTGCTTTCAGAATAAAAGTTCTGAGGCTGTGTTTGCTCTGTACTTTCAAAATAAGAGTCCTCAGGTTGTGTCTGTATTGTGCTTTCAGAACAAGAGTCCTCAGGCTTTATTTGTTCTGTGCTTACAGAATAAGAGTCCTTAGGTTGTGTTTGCTCTTTGCTTCCAAAGTAAGAGTCCTCAGGTTGTGTCTCTATTGTGCTTTCAGAACAAGAGTCCTCAGGCTGTGTTTGTTCTGTGCTTTCAGAATAAAAGTTCTGAGGCTGTGTTTGCTGTGTGCTTTCAAAATAATAGTTGTCAGGTTGTGTCTGTATTGTGCTTTCAGAATAAGAGTCCTTATGTTGTGTTTGTTCTTTACTTTCAGAATAAGAGTCTTCATGTTGTATTTGTTCTGCATTTTCAGAAAAAAAGTCTTTAGGTTGTGTTTGTTTAGTGCTTTCAGAATAAGAGTACTCAGGATGTGTCTGTTCTTTGTTTTCAGAATAAAAGTCTGGAGGTTGTGTTTGCATTGTGCTTTCAGAATAAGAGTTCTTGGGTCGCATTTGTTCTTTGTTTTCAGAATAAAAGTCTTGAGGTTGTGTTTGTATTGTGCTTTCAGAATAAGAGTCCTCGGGTTGTGTTTGTAGTGAGTCAGGATCTGTTGCTGGTTCGAAGACTCTTTGAGGTATGTTTTCGAACTTCTCAAAGTCAGTGTGCTCTGTTTGCAACTTATGTGACTGCTTGAAGGGTGGTTGAAAGGTGCTGCTTTCAAAATAAGAGTTTCCAAAATGTGTTTGTTGTGGGATTTCTGAATAAGACTCCTCATTGTGAGTCTTTTGTCTTTTCATTTCTGCAGAAAAGTCAGAGAGTGTTTGTTGTACAATATTTCCACAATAAAAGTCCTTGGGATGTAATTTTTGTGTCATAAATTCACCATGTGAAGCAGAATGTGACGGCAATTTGTTGTTTTCACACAAAAAAACTTCTGAATGTTTCTTTTGGTTGATATTTTCACAACAAGAGTCCCTTGAGTGTGTTTTACTGTCAGAATAAAAGTCCTCAGAAGATGTTTCTTTTAGAAAATGCTCACAATGGGATTCTTTAGGGTGGGTTTCTTGAATCACATTTTCACAAAAAGAGTCCTCATGATGTGACTGCAGCGTGTCATTTTCAGGATAAATGTCTTCAGAATGAGTTTCTTGACAGATATTTACACAATCAGAGTTCTCCGAATGTGATAGCAATGCTTCATTTTCAGAAAAAGGATCCTCGGTAGATGTTATTTGTTCGACATTTTCACAATAAGAATCCTCAGAAAGTGACAACAATGAGTCATTTTTAGAATATGAGGTTTCAAGATGTGTTTCTTGTTTGATATTTTCACAATAAAGGTCCATAAGTCGTGTTTTTTGTTTGATATATTCAAAGTAAGAGTCTTTATCTGAGCACTCTTCTGCACATCCTTTTATTTTCTCAGCTTCCTTCTTGTCGTTTTTCATGACCTCCTCCTCCTTTATTTCCTGATCCTGTTCTGTCAGAATCTGTACCTCCTCTTCAGCCTCCACGTTCTGTCCCACGTCTTCATTTCCCTCCATCTTTTCACTTTCCCCCACCTCCTCTTTGCTCCTACTCTTTGCCTTCTGTAAGTGTTGCTGTTGTCCTTCTTCTGCATCCTCCTTTCCTTTACAAAGTGACTTTACAACGTCCTGTCTGACTTTCTTCAGCTCCCTGCTCTGTTCCCCCTGCACCTCCTCTCCCACCTCCTGTTGCCCCCCACCTCCACCCTGCTGATGGCAGGCAGCAGGTTCAGTCTTCATGTCCAGGCTCCTCCCTGACTCTGTACCTTTAGGTTCATCTTTAGCTTCAAGAGGATCAGAGGAAGAGGCAAGAGAGACAAAGTCTCCACAAGGATCCTGGCTGAAGTTCTCCTCAAGGAGTCTGGGGCTGACCTCCACAATGGAGAAGGAAGAGTGTGTGTTATTGTCAGAGTTTGTGTTACTGCCAGATGAGTGTGTGTTACTCTCAAAGAAGTGTGTGATACCCTTAGAGTGTGTGTTACTGCCAGATGAGTGTGTGTTACTCTCAAAGAAGTGTGTGATACCCTTAGAGTGTGTGTTACTGTCAAAGGAGTGTGTATTACTGTTAAAGGGGTGTGTGTTACCTTCAGAATGTGTGTTACTGTCAGATGAGTGTGTGTTACCTTCAGAGTGTATGTTACTGTCAGATGAGTGTGTGTTACCTTCAGAGTGTATGTTACTGTCAGATGAGTGTGTGTTACCTTCAGAGTGTATGTTACTGTCAGATGAGTGTGTGTTACTCTCAAAGAAGTGTGTGTTACTCTTAGAGTTTGTGTTACTGTCAGATAAGTGTGTGTTATTATCAAAGGAGTGTGTGTTACCTTCAGAATGTGTGTTACTGTCAGAAGATTGTGTGTTACTCTCAGAGTCTGTGTCGCCACAGTGTGTCTCTGTCATTTGTTTCTGAGTGTTAGTGTATGTGTTAATCACATGCTGGCGTGTGTTTACGTGTTTTTTAGCATATGTGCCTGTCAAATGTTTGCGTGTGTTAATGTGTATCTTTGTCACATGTGTTTTAGTCTTAGTGTGTGTCTCAGTCTTATGGTTTTGGGTGTTAGCATGTGTGTTAGCGTGTGTCTTCGTCACATGTTTCTGAGTGTTAGCGTGTGGGTTAGGATATGTGTCGGTTGCACGTTTTTGTGTGGTAATGTGTGCCTTGGTTAAATGTTTTTGAGTGTCAGTGTGTCGGTTAGCGTATGTGTCGATCACATGTTTGTGTGTGGTAATGTGTGTCTTGGTCACATGTTTTTGAATGTTAGCGTGTGTCTCAGTCATACTTTTCTCGGTGTCAGCGTTTGTATTAGGATTTGCTTCAGTCGCATGTTGGTGTGTGTTAGAATGTGTATTAGCATGTGCCTCAGTCTTATGTTTCTGAGTGTTGGCATGTGTGTTAGGATGTGCATCAGTGACTTGTTTGTGTGTGTTAGGATGCGTCTTAGCGTGTGTGTAAGTATGTGTCTCGGTTAGATGTTTCTGATTGTTGGCGTGAGTCTTAGCATGTATGTTAGCCTGTGTCTCAGTCATATAGGGAGTGTTAGCATGTGTGTTTGCGTGCACTTCTGTTACATGCATGTGTGTATTAGCCTGTGCTTTGGTCACATGTTTGTGAGTGTTGGCAGTGGTCCTGGAGAAGTTCTGCAAGCTGATAGACTGCGTTAAAGATCCTTTCTGGGGGTAGAACTGAGGCAGCGGTAGTTCTGACAGCTCCACGTACTCCCCCTCTGAGTCTTCGCTCCCACTGCTTGCTGCTGATTGGCCAGTGTGGAATGGCAGAAGCTTAATTTCCTGCCTTGAGGAGCTTAGATCATCTCCGTCTTTAACTAATGAGCCTTTGTCCTCCGGTAGGGTGGTTTGTGACCGACTGATGAATTGTGGATAGACCACATCCTCCCAGGGGAGCCTGAAGACATCTCCTTGGGCTGAGAGGACACAGCACTCCAGCCTTGTTGCCCCCCTTCGCTCCCTCTCCCTGTTGACAGAGTCCAGCCAGGACATGCTGAAGAGTGACCTCAGAGCTTCCCTCGACACCTCCTGCTGCTCAACATGACGAGAGCGGGATGAGACGCTGCAAAGAAGCAGGCGGGGGGCGATGTCCACGCTGCTCCTGCAGGAGGCACTGTGTCCTTGAGGAGCAGCGGGAGGAGAAACCAGCAGATAAAAGTCTCCTGGACGAAGGAGTTGTTGGTCTAGAGGACAGAGCTGAACCACTACCTTCTCTTGGAGACACAGGGGCCAACCTTCATGACAAAACAGCAGGCCGCAGTAGGGAGACTGAAAAAAGGAAGACAGACAAGAAAAAATTAGTTTTTATGTTAAAACAAAGCAGAATATATTTTATCTGTAGAATGAAAGAAACATTTGTGTTCTGCTGTTCGCCCACAAAACTTGACTGGTTTCAACTGAAGCAACAATCCAGCGCTGCTGACAACCTGCTCTATGTGTGTACACATAGTCCATTAAAAAATCTGGATGATCATCCATCACCCCTACAGATACTCACACAAGCAACCTGCTGGAGGTTCTGCAGGAAGTGTTTTGCAGGGAGCAGAAAGTGTAAAAGGTAGCAGAGACCGTCTCCTTTATAGCAGCTGTCCACTACACTGAGGACTTGACCGAGGACAGTCGAGGACGTGGCTTGGAAGGGCGGATAGAGGGCTGCCAAAGCTTTCTGGATGCAGTGGTCCAAAGACTCAGAGTCCTGGAAGAAGAAAAGATAAAGAAAAGTAAGCTCAGGTGTGCTGAGGTCCCACAGCCCTGAAACCATCAGCTGATCCTGAAAGGAAGTATTTGAACAGTCTGAAGGGTTCTGTGTGACTGGAGACACATTCACAGAGTTGGGGCTCCTTGGTGTCTTGAGTAAACATAAACTAGGTCTCTGAGAAACACGTTAGCTGTTCACATACAGAGTGATGACTTCTCATCAAATATGTACTGCTAATACATCCTGTTGTGTTTATAAGGTGTTAACGATGTGATGCTAAACCATACTGATGAAGCGATAAAACTGGTAAACTACAGAATCACAGTTCCTTTTTCGAAAAAGATCAAAAGCCTAGGATTCCTTCATGGAAAGCACATCACCCGCTGCCTTTCATGACAGGAAACTAAGATCATCTCTCAAGTTGTAGCTGTTTTAGTCTAACCTTGAAAATAATGTGATCTCACGTGATGTCTTGAGATGTCACATGCATTTGTTGTGAATGACTCTTAGCTACTACCACATCAAGTAAATCTGTACACTTGAATAAGTTGTAGCCATTCTTGCGTTGGCTAAAAATGATCAGCTTTAGCAGCCATCTTGAACTGAGTTGACTCCAAACATTGATCAGTTGTAGATGCACATCCAATGATTGCTTTGAATTTCATTCAAATGTGTCCAGTGGTTCATGAGATATTTTGCTAAGAGACAAACAGACAGACACAAAAACACATGCACACACAGACATGAACAAAAACATTATCACCCATCTTTCAGCTGCAGATGATAAAAATCCACCATGTGTAACACTGCACACTGAGTCTATTAGACCAACTCACAGAAATATGTAATTATTAAAAATAAATGTAAAAAAATAAATAATAATAAGAATATATAATAATAATATAAATCCAATTTTTTATCCTGTTTTACTGATGCCTCCTTCATGTGTCACTACAGGGGGCTGAGACCAATAATTAAATTTTTGCCGAGCATTTTTGACTAAATGCTTTTTTAGGTTTTGAAATAACATTTATTTTCCTCTTAACATCAGGCTCATATAGTTGCAAACATTATTATTTACTGCATCAAAGCCGCCCCCCAGGTTTCTGCAGCTGTTCAACTGTTTAACCCATTTCACTGTCAGCCTGAAACAAATGCTGTTGCTGTTTGATGAAGCAGACAGGTTCTGAAATAAACTCATCTCTCAGGTTCTGCAGGTTTTAATGAACACAAGCTGCTGTCCGTCCCTAGAGGGCCGTGATTCATCCTGCCAACTGATGGAAGAACCAGTTCCTGCAGGGTGTGGAGGCCTGAGGAGGACCAACTTAAAGAGGAGCCTTCACACTTGTTTCTGGAAGCTGACTGGCTGATATCTGATGACACATCTTTAATTCTGGTCTCCACAGTAACCATTCATCTGTTTAAAGGGTCACGGATCCCAAAGAGCAGCAGTCATGACCTTAGTGGTAACTAATCATGGTACCACAGGAAACATGACCTCTGACCCCTACATGTGACTGGTGATTGAAGAGGCCAGCTGTTAGTTTCACAATGATATGAGAGCAGACAACAGACAGTAATCCGATTACTTAAACAACTCATCAGATAAAAAATAAGCTTCAGTCTCTCGGGAACATCTTTCATCTCATTACAGCAACAAAGAAAACATGTTCCTCACACAGCCGTTCACGTGATCAACCAGCTGAGAACAAGCACGTCACTGACAGAATAGAACAATGAGAACAAGTCCTCCCAAAACAAATCGCTGATCTGTACCAGCATGCTCCAAGTCCTCCACCATCACAGGACTACACAGCAACAGACCAGTTCCTTTGCACACCTGGTCCTAGCTCACCTGAATGTCTCACAGACTCTCTGCTGGATCTTCTATAATTTACCTACAGAGCAAATAGTTCTGCTGCTGATGGGGAACTTGGTCCTATGTGTCATGCTACAGCATCTGGATAACCCAAAGACCTCCACCAGAGCTTTTAACACCATGATATAGAGATGTACCGAGGAATCAACTTGTGATATTCAGCCTGACCAGCAGCTTAACACTCAAAAGTCAAATATTTTTTAGTCAGTGAATGCAACACAGAAAGCTGATGGCAGCTGCCTCCTGTGCAGCTTCACTGTGGCGCAGAGTTCATCCTCACAGACAGTTAATTATCACAGTGACGCACAATCAGCTATCAGCTGTTCATCACAGACTCTCTGATGAATTAAACAAATATGCTTGATTTTATTATATTACCGTTATCAGTAAAAGCTGCCTGTGGCAACTTCCTCCTGCATCCTGCAGTGCTCTCGTCCCTGACTTCTGGCTGGGCGTCATGACGCACCACAGACGGAGAAGCTTCATGAGTTTAAACCTCATTTTCTCCATCGGTGCTTCTTCACTGTTACTTTTGATTTAACGTTTTGTCGAAAAACAATGAAGCCATGGCTGGTTGGTTAACTGAGCTAACAAAAACTGTGGTGACACTTTCTTCCTCTCCTCTGTGTATTCTCGTTTTGTGGCAAACTGCAGTTTGTCAGGAAAATAAGTTGTTTAAAGATATTTTTCTTGCAGTTTCCAGCTTTCAAAAATATGGCTTGTTGGTACAATAAGAATATGTTAGAAGTTAACCACCTCTTTGTTCTCGGCGTGCTAAATCTGTCTCTAGTTTTTAATTTTAGCCCAGAGCTGGCTGCTCAGATTTGGTGTATTTCTTGTCAAAGATTTTGATTGACTGCATGCTTTAAAACCAAAGCAGTGACTTTTTTTTTCTTTTTGGCCACAAACAGCTGGCTTCTACAGTTGTATGGAGAACAGAGATTGCCCGGTCCACCTCTCTTTAATAAAAAGGCCTAAAGTCACATGTGTGAATATATTGCCACTATATTGGTAGTTGAACTGATGATGATCAGCGGAGAACTTTTTGGTTTTTGCCTTTAAAATTTCCACAGTAGGGGAGGAGAGGCTGCCCCTCTTGACTAATGCTAGGGGAAATACTGTGGTATGTGTCATAATTACTATGTGCAAATTTGTCATGGTTATCAGTATTATCTGGGAATTTAAAAAATGTGTCGAGAATGTGCAAAAAGCCAAACAGTACACGAAACCTAAAACATAACACAGTGGAGCAAAACATGGTTTTTTGACTGTGTATTATATCTGAAATTACTGTAATACTGACTGTACTATTAGTAGTAGAAATATTTGACTTTGTCACATATTCATTCCCTCATCATCGCAGTCCGTTTTTTGTTTTGTAAGAACATGTAAATTGTATTTAAACACATTATTTCAATGATAGTAACCATGAAGAGATAAAAGTTCTACATGAAATTATTTTCCTCTGGGATAAATAAAATATAAATAAAAAAAAATATATATATATATATATGTGTGTATATATTCATATATATACATACATACATATATATATAGTAGTATATAAGTATTCATTCATTCTACAATAAAGGACTCATATATGCTGCTGTAAGATAAGCTGTATAAAAATAAGAATATAACAGGCTAATTAGAGTATGCAGTACAAAATACAATGTAACCAGCATTAAGACTTTTTTTTAGAAATGTAACAGTTTACATAACAAAAAAAAGTTTACAGATGAGGCAAAAAGGCCTGTCCAATCATCTGGAAAATTTGACGAAGTAGAGCCTCACTTCAGCAAACTCTTCTGCAGCTTTATGAGTGAAATAAAAAACAATACAGCTATGCCTGTTTAGGTGAAGTGTTGCCATGACAACCCCAATGTAATCCTGTTAAGTTTGTGTTGACTATCCTGAACACTCTCTACGTGAAGAATAGAAGCCCCTACCATTCCACAGGAAATTTAGACTGCAGAAAGTGAGAACCAATAGGATGAAGAACTCAGACTATTACCCAAGTAAGTTGAAATAAGTGACTCATTATGGTGTTCCTCTTAAAGTCTGCTGTTTTAATTTGTTGTTTTTATCTGATGTTTTTATCTAATGCTTAATGTATTAGTTGCTGAGTGTGTGACTGTATTTCTGTTTTCACCTAGCTGCAAAACAAACTTCCCTTCAGGGCAATAAAGTTGAGTTAAGTTGAGAATTGAAGCAGCAGAATGTAGGCTGAAGAAGTTTCAGTAAAACAAATAAAAGTTGTTGTCAAAGAGTTGAGCAGAAGCTGGCACTTTGGACTGCTTTGCTCATGTGTTATCCGTGAAGGAAATATATGAAAATTTACAGCCAATCAGAGCAATTCCTCAGCTTCAGCCCGGTGTGAGAACAGAAGATCCAGGAAGTTAAACACAGCACCTTCTATTGCTGCCTATTTAAGAACTGTATTAATTTAGACCCATTCTGATGATCAGTTTTTGACAATAAATTGGATTTGTCTTTTAATGATCTATCTAATGGTATCAAAATATGCTGTGTTTGATGAGGTTACAAAAATCAGGTGGCCTTGCTGCTTCATGCCTGTAGATTTTGCAAACCATTCCACCCTCAGTTTTTATGCATATTTAATGTCACTGCAACAGAACAGGACCGTCTGAGCACCTCTAGTCTGTGGTCACTATGATACATATCTTGATATATTGCCAACAATCAGATTCATTAAAGATATATGAGCAGAAAAATATGATTTAACCTTCAATTACAGTACCATTCAACCTTTAATCACATTAGATTCAGGTTTGATTTACACCACAATTCAGCCTTTAATCACATTACGATTTGATCTCTTATAACCTTATGATTCAACCTTTAACCATGTTACAATTCAACCTTTAGTCACAATGCAATTCAACCCTTAATCTTGTTACGATTCAACTTTCAATCATATGATTCAGCCTCTAATCCAGTTAGGATTTAGCCTTCAATCACGTTACAATTCAACCTTTAACCACATTATGATTCAGTCTTCTATCACAGTTCAATTCAGCCTTCAATCACGTTACAATTCAGCCTCTAATTACAATACGATTCAGCCTGTAATCACATTACAATTCACCCTTTAATCGTGTTATAATTCAACCTTTATTCAGGTTACAATTCAGTCTTCAGTCATGTTACCATTTAGCCTTTAATCACGTAATGATATAACTGTTAATCTCAATATGATTCAGCCTTTCATCCAGGCACAATTCAACCTTTAATCACGGCTGCTGCTTCAATTATAATTTTATGAACCACTGTCTTTTTAGTTCTTTACTTTTTAGCTTTACAGCACAGTTCATCTAATGATGGTTAAATAGCCTAGTATTTCACTTGTACGTAGCTAATACCAAAATTACTTCTGGGTTTCACTGGAAGGATCCTGAGTACCGTACCACCAGTGTGCTACCACAGTTTGAGATCCATGGATCTACTGTATTTTCCACACTATAGAGCGCACTGGATTATAAGACGCACTGTCAATGAATGGTCCATTTTTGAACTTTTGCGATATATAAAGCGCACCGGACTATAAGGCACATCATTGTGCACCTCCCAATTTTTGTAACTTTGAGCTCCATTCAAAATGGATGATTTCGCTGCTCTAGCGGAGCTGGTTCGCCTGTATCAGCATTTTTATGATCCCTCTATGAGAGATCTCAAAGATAGCATTTATATGATCGGTTCAAATCTCACGGAAGAATACTGCACCAAAGTAAGCGTCAAGTTTAAAAAGTCCTCCACCCATCGCTCAGGTCTGCACGCGGAGCCCTGCATGACTATAACTGAGCCTTAATGCTGCAAGCAGTGCAGCTTTGTACTTTACCAAAATCATACTTAAACATTACAACTTCTTACATATATAGGGCGCTCCGGATTATAAGGCGCACTGTCGTTTTTTGAGAAAATTTAAGGTTTTTAAGTGCGCCTAATAGTTTGGAAAATACGGAACATGATTAGGATGAAGTAGACTTTAAGTTTTGTCGCTGTCTATACTGGCACTACTGTAGTTCTCATCCTGAGCAATAGGAGTCACTAATGAGAAAATAATACCACAAAAAAGCTGGACATGTTGCCAGAAGAGGAATTGTTCACTAAGAAAAGTGAAAACAGGAAATAAGTTCTTCATACACAACATGAGTCTAGCATCCTGACAGATTGTGTTGTTGACACAAGGTAAAAGACAGTGACGTTTTCTGCTGCTGTCTCTGACCATTGACGATCTACCCTGAAATCGAACGGACCTGATGCCGACTCCCAACACAGAATAGTTTCTGATTCTTCATCCTGAAATCCTCTGTTTCCTGAATGATCAGGAACAAACCTGACAGGTAACCAGAGTCCCGTGTGATGACAATACTGGAAATCTTAGATGGTTTCTTCATTTCCTCTGAAGCTCATCTTCCTTTGTTTGCTGATCTGTTTGTGTTTGCTGTGACGTGCTGCAACTTGTTTGAAGACAGTGATGTTTTCCCCACAGAGATCAAACTCTTATCTGCCTGGTGTTATCTTAGTCTGCACAGAATGAGCAGAAATGAGCGCTGAAACAACTCTGCTGCAGGGTAAAACACAAAGAATCCCATAACGATGCTTCAACAGATACCAGGAATGTTACAGACACAGATTCTGTCAGAACACATCCACAGACACCAAACCACACCCTTGGACCGGTCTACAACCTGTTCACAGTGAGACAACCCTAAAGAGATCCACAGAAATCCAGTCACAGCAACAAGCATCAGTGAGCAGCTTCCGCATCGTTTTAAACTGGATAAAGGTCAGAAAACAAAATAATCTTTTTGTCCTCCATCCAGAACAAAACCAGAAATTTTCCCAAACATCCTCAGACTGAGATGATGAAAGAAGCTGCAGCTCAAACAAACTGTGGTTATCTTACAGTAAACAAAACTTTTCACATGAAAGGAAGCTGCTGCACAGATGCAACTGGGACACTGGAACTAATGTTTCTAAAAGATTTTCTTATTGTTTCTCAGACAGACTGATTTTTAGCATCTTCAAACTGTATCAGATTCAAATTCATCTGAAGAAATGTTCCAAACATTAATTAAACTAAAAGTTTGTTACTGAACATCTTAAAAAGAGTATAGATGTTTCCAGTCAGCTTCACCTGCTTCAAATTCAATTCTCAAATCTGCTCCGCTTCAATCTTGTTTCAGTGAACACGGATCAGTGGTAGGATCTGGGTTTTTGTATTTTGTTTTGTCTTCATGTTTCAGTTTGAGTTTGTTTGTGTTATTTACTTGTCCTCTTCCCTGTGCCTCAGCCACCATTCACTTCTCCTCAGTTACTCTCTCTCTCTTCCCTGTTCTCACCCATCTACACCTGCCTCTAGCTCTGTAATCATCTCACCTGTGCCCACTTCCACTAATCACCCTCTGCCTTTAAAACCCAGTCACTTTCCACATTTCCTTGCTGGTTCATTGTCATACTTTGCCTCCCTGATGTGCTGTACTTCCGGTTGCTCGTGCCTCGTCGTCTTCCATGTTCTGTTTGGTTCTTCTCTTGTCTCAGGTCTGTTCATGTTTTGTTAAGTTAGTTAATGTTTTTGTATTTAGTTTAGGTTTTGCTGCCACGTCAGCCTTTGTTTTGGATTGCCTTTTATTTCTAATAAATTAGTTTATTTTTTCAATATGAGTCTGCGCTCAGGGTTTGCCTCCTTCACCCCACTTCATGACAATCAGGCTCTTCCTGTTTCCGTTTCCTTCCTCCTGTGGCTGCAGCATAAACATTCAGGATCTCAGATCAGTTCTAGATCAGAGTTTGTTTTGTTTGATGAAAATCCATGATTGTAATAGGTCCTCTGATATTCCACCTGTTTCACACAACAGATCGGGAGTCATCTGGTTGACTCACCAGTTTGTTAACCAGCTTAGAGAGGTGTGATTGTTTGTTCTGGTTTTAGTTGTACTTCTGACGTGGTTCAGTTTCAGAATCTCTGAAGAACCGGAGGCCTCATGTATGAAGCATTTAAACACAATGTTTTCTCATGAGTTTGAGCATTTATGGTTTAAAGCAGAACAATGAAACTGAATCACATCTCATTCAACATAACTTATAACATGACTCAAAAATGATTAAAAACAACCTCAACCCAGTGTAAACGGTAAAGTTTCCTCTAGTGTTGTCATTTGTAGATGTAAACTCATAATGGTGACCACACGCTTGCGAGGTGCACAGACAGCTATTGATTCCTAAAGTCTACAGGGTGTAGGTAATGACACATGCCAATAAATAGATGCATAAAATTGCAAATAATTGTGGCACAATGGCAGCTTTGGTCATACACTGCCAATGGAAGAATTTGGAAGGAGTGTTTTTAGAGATCACACAGGCCTGTGTGTTGCCGGTGCCAGTTCAAGTCCTCACCACACTGGGGTTCCTTGCAGCCAAAGCCTTTCAGACGGAGCTGGCTGACAGGTTGGGTATTTTGCAGCTGTCCTGAGCTGTGCCATGACAGCTATATGGGACAGCATCATATGTAGGATGCCCAGATATATAAAAATCCCATACACTGTGACTGAAACGTTTCCTCAACTTATTTTTTCACATCAACTATTTAATAAACAAGCCTCTAAGTTCCAACAAGCTCCTCAGTCTCAGCGTTTACTGTAATTATGTTATTAAGCACATGCGTAAACCCTCAGCAGTGCTGTGCTGGCAGATCTGCATCTTGGTTCACTTCAGTCATTTACAATAATAGTATGTATTTTATGAACAGTAAGTGGTGTCTAACCTTATTGGATGAGAGGTGATGGGCAGCATCCTTCACTTTACTCCAACTTTTATATCTGACCATTTAACCTTTTCGTTACTTCTGTGGGTGTACACTGCTCTGACAACCACAGCTTCACACACACACACACACACACACACACCACCACCACCACTCCTCTATGCACAAATGCCAGATGACAGTGTGCTAAATATTTTTTACACCCCAATACGTTATTTATTCTTTAGTTATTTCGGCATGTCTCTGACTCACATTCCATGAACTTCCTCATTTTCCTACCTCCAGACATAATATTTGATCATGCAGAGAGCAGAACCACACATATAGGACATATTTCCTTTCGTTTACATGGAGGCGTGTTAGGGGAGGAGTCTTATGTGCACTCAGTTCCACTTAAATTAAGAAGTATGAAGGAAAGGTGTGTAGAATCATGCGTGCACTTAGTCTGATCAATCTGAATATTTTTGTTCGTACAAACTTTTCCATTTTATCTGAACATCAACTTTCAGGATGAAAGCTGCAGACTCTTCCAGTCCTTCATCCTGTGTGCTCCAGTAATGCTGGGATGTGTTTAAATCTCTCTTGGGTGTACTCTGAGCCTCTGCAGAACCACAATATGGTTCTTTGTCTCACGTCCTCCAGTGTCTTTTCACTCAGCTTCACGAGAGCAGCAGCAGCAGCAGCTGAGGCTGAACACAAACGCAAACCTCTCACCCTGAGAAAAAACACAAAAGTGTCTGAACATCAGCAGCTCCACAGAGCTGATGATGACCCTGATACAAAGCCAGTTTCTAAAACACCAGATTAGATCTGAGGGTTTCTCACAGGCTGCCACATTAAACTGTCCTTAATGCTGTGCAATAAGCTGAGCCCAGCTGTGCAGAACTGCAAACAAAAAGACTTCAAGGCCAGTCTTCTGAGGCCTCTGTGGACCTACAGACATAATGACTGGGTTTCTGTGGGACCCTAGAGGGCTCAGAAGGGCTGCAAGGACCCCAAAGGGAATATACGAGCCAAGAGATTCACCTAAACATTTCCTGAGATAATTAGGGGCATGAGAAACTGATGTGAGGTCAGCCTTGGACCCCAGCAGGGTCGGACACACACAAAGGAGTTTGGAACCAAAACTCATTGTTGATAAAAGATGCAACTATAAATGTTCAACCAACAGAAACTCGGGCTGTCACAAGCAGTCGTAAATTCATGTCATATTTGTGTGTTTTCATTTCTTAAATCTTTCAACAGTTTCTCCATGGTCTGCGCTGCGTATGTCAGTTCAGTTCTGGTTCACTTCGTCTGAGATACAGTTTCAAACTATCATAGTGGATAAATCAGTCTGCAGCTTCAATGGTGTTTAACGAGCCGGGTTAAAAAAGCTTCAAAGACTGCCGGTGTCTAAAATAGTAAAGTACTTCTAGCTAGCTGATAATAAAAGTATAGTTTGGAAGGTTTCCTTGGTGGCAGAAAATGAACAAGAGTGCTGGACAGACAGACAGATGCCTGCTTTAACTGTGTATATAATGCTACTAACTAAATGGATGACATTTAATAAGATTAATTCATACATAAAATAATAACTACAATTTATATATGATGGAAAAACTGGAATTAAGTTCAAAGAACAGTTGTCAGAATTCCAGTCTTCATAATTATATTTTTTAAAAATGTGTGTTTGTTTCCTCTTTTTGAAGGTAAATAGATGAGGAATTCCTGCAGAAGAAAGATTTCTCTCCATAGTTTGCTGTAGTTCTTAGCAACACTATCCTTTCAGCAGGATGGCTATTTTTATTTTTAAACACCTAAAGAATTGTATTTATTTCTGCTGGAGTTGTAACTTTAAACCTATAGTTTGTACTTTAAATTATTTAAAAGTTGAATCTTAAAAATGAACTAAAATAAAATATTGATTGTGATTTCTGCAGGAAAATTGGTTGTTTAGAATAATTAAAATAAAAAATAAAAAAACTTTGTGTTGGGCGAACTTAACAGAAACATTTCAACCTGATTAGTATTCTGTTGTTTAGGAGGACCTAGACTACCTGAGGATTTGGTTCTTCTGTGGTTCCAGTCTGAAGGTTTTTTTGTTTTACAAAAACAGTGAGAATAAAAAACATCCAATTAAAACAAAGCACCACTTTTCTTCTACTTAGTTTCTACTGTAATGATTGACAAGTGCAGCAGGTTCAGCTCTCAGTGAAGTAGGTCGGTGGTGGGGTGGTGGGCTTGTTTTAGTGGTGTTATATTCAGTTGTGGGGGTGTTTTCCCTCATGGGGCCAGGGAGTGGAGGGTGGGTCAGGCTTCATGTTTCAGCAGGAAGACAGAGTGCTGAAGATGAATGGTGAGGATCTGCTGGCTCTGTAGTTTCACCTCCCCAGTTCTAACACCCTGGACAATGAGCACTTCCTGTCCCTGACAACAAAAACATGCAGGTACAGAGTTCCAGTGGCTGGCCTTTAACCCAACAGGCAGCAGGACGATGAGCGTGAAAACATGATCCACATGGTGAGGCTGCAGCGGCTGAATCACGGAGAGGTTCTGACTAGAACAGAACCAGCATAAGAATAAAACTTTTTTAAAGTTTCAAACTGTGAGTGTAACCTGATCAGGACAACTCTGAACATTCCTGCAGAGCCTCATCACATTCAGACCCCCCACCCCCACATTTCTACCCAGCAGCCCCTCAACAAGCCACAACAACTCTGATTTCCTCTACCAGAGGAGGAGCCTGAACACATCCAAGTCTTTACCTCAGCTCAGACAGGTTCCACCAAATTATTTCAGCACCTTTTCTTCCTCTTCTGCTCCTACAGCTGCAGGCTGATAAACATAAAGATAGCCACAGAGCTACTGCTGCTGCTTCATCTGGGCGGCTCGTGGAAAGAGTTAGATCAGTTTAAAACCCACCATCAGTCACCTGACACCAGACCGTTACGTGGCATCACAATCTCCCCCTCACGATCAAAATATAAACAGCTGAAATATACATGACAAACACATCATGTGACCACGTCTGCAGCGTCACAAAGGATTCTGCAGCTTTAAACAGTCCAGTTCCCTGAGGTCATGGGTCCAGGTACAACACTCATTGGGGATCCAGGAGGCAAAGCTCCTGGAAGCTTTGAGGCTATTTTTGGTCTTTCTGGGACACCTATATATGAGATAATTTTTTCCAAAATTAAATCCTTAGAACACAAACATTTCATGTACTCTGCTTTATATCTAATCATCAGAGTATAAAAACCTACTCTGACTTCAAACTGCATTGACATCCATCCATCCATCCATCCATCCATCCATCCATCCATTGTCTTCCGCTTATCCGGGGTCGGGTCGTGGGGGTAGCAGCCTAAGCAGGGAGGCTCAGACTTCCCTCTCCCCAGCCACTTGGACCAGCTCCTCCGGGGGAATCCAAAGGCGTTCCCAGGCCAGCCGAGAAACATAGTCCCTCCAGCGTGTCCTGGGTCTTCCTCTGGGCCTCCTCCCGGTGGGACGTGCCCAGAACACCTCACCAGGGAGGCGTCCAGGAGGCATCCTCACCAGATGCCCGAGCCACCTCAACTGGCTCCTCTCGACGTGGAGGAGCAGCGGCTCTACTCTGAGTCCCTCCCGGATGACCGAGCTTCTCACCCTATCTCTAAGGGAGAGCCCAGACACCCTGCGGAGGAAACTCATTTCAGCCTCTTGTATTCGCGATCTCGTTCTTAGATCGACCGGTAAATCGAGAGCTTCGCTTTTTGGCTCAGCTCTCTCTTCACCACGACAGATCGGTACAGCGCCCGCTTCACTGCAGACGCTGCACCAATCTGCCTGTCGATCTCCCGCTCCATTTTTCCCGCTCCATTTTTTACCATTGCCATCCAGTCTTACTTAATTTTACGTTATATTTTCAAAGAAGAGTAAACGCTGTATTTCAGAGGTGGATGATAAGTCTGCCTTTGCAAACAAGAAGTTAATACTTGTTGCTACATGAATATTGTCAAATATTTGATACAACACAAAGACTGTACAGTTTGATTTGACATGCTACTTTACAAGAGTGACCAAGACTAAAGTCTGTTTCATTAACTTTTTCTTGGAGGCTACATTGTAAATGGTTTATTATCATGTTTGTTAGGTGAACATTTGACATTAATAATAATATTATAACAACAGACACAATGTTGGCAAGGTATACAGACAAATTATCAGACAGTGTTTTTAAGTATTCTATATGTGTCTATTGTAAATTTATGGTAATGACCTAATAAACTTAGATGGCTGTGACAGGTTGTCTTTAGTTTAGGGTGACACTTCCCTCGTTGGCAAATGCTTTACTCTCCATTTAAGAGAAAAGCTCCTCCTTTGCTGTTCATCATCACTTCTACCCAGATTGTCACCCAGCTGACAGAGAAGGAATGTGCCCTTTGAGTTTTTAGCAGAAGTGTTACGTTCCTCACCTAAGTGGTGTCTCTTAATTTGGTTTGTTAGTCAGTAACCAGCTTTCTCTCTGAATTTACTCCGTAGTGATGGGAAGACTCAGAGAGGACAACACCATTGTAACATTTCAACAGCATTTATTCTGTCCCAGAGGCATTAAAAATCAGTGTGGCAACTTGTATCACAACAAACTCAAACATCCAAGTACTCTTGTTGATATCTTAGTCCTGTACACCCGCATGGAGCTGTGCACTTGTCTGCACATGTATGCACCATATGGATCCAAACTCATTCACTTGTACACACACGTATATTCAGAGGCTTACATCACAAGCACACCTCTGTAACACCCTGCTGTCCATTAAAGGGCAAAGCTGCAAGGCTGGGCTGGTAACCTGAGACGGTTCAAAAAGGCTGGTGATTTTACATGGCCTACCACTTCGTGGCTGAGTTGCTGTCGTTCCCAATCGCTTCCTCTTTTTTATAATACCACTAACAGCTGACTGTGGAATATTTAGTAGAGAGGATACTTCACAACTAGAATTATTGCACAGATGGCATCCTATCACGGTACCACGCTGTAATTCACTGAGCTCATGAGAGCGACCCATTCTTTCACAAATCAGTCTGAAAGCCTAGGTGGTTGATTTTATACACCTGTGGCCATGGAAGTGATTGGAACACCTGAGTTCAATGATTTGGATGGGTGAGTGAATACTTTTGGCAACATAGTGTATCTGCGATACTCAGATGACACATTCTGCACATTACCTTAATGATTCACATCTGCCAGTTTCAAACTGATGACTGATGGAGCTGCACACCCTTCTCAAAAGAAGGTCAGTTTGGTGTTGATCATAAGAAATTTAGTTCTCATCATCCAATCAGCTTGAGGACTTTAGACAGGGTCAAAGTTCATGTCTAGAACTTGTGGACACTGAGTTTTACAGTCAGTTTTTTTATCTGTGGATAAGATGTTTCCTCAGCAACCTTAAACATCTGGTTTTAAAAAGCAATTCTCTCTCACACAGGCACAACATGAATGTATCAGACAGATTTACTTTTCAAAGTGGCAGTTTGATTTACAACCAGAGACTCTGGGATCATTTGCGAACACTCATTAGAATTCATTAGAAACTTAGTCTTACTGACCTTAAATTGAGCTCAGATTAGTTCTGGTTCCTGTTCAAGCTCTTCAACATGTCAGAGCGTGTTGTCTTCATTCAAACATCTAACACACCCATTTACCTGGCGTCTCAATGGTAACAACACGCCTCTGCTGCTCAGGTGTGTGAGTGCAAGATGTACCCATCAGTCAGTGTGACTCACTGCTTTTAGTCTGTTTACGAAACAAAAAGTCACTTTTAGTTTCTGTGACTCATATTTAATCTAAAACCACCAGGATTTTATGACGTGATGATTCTGCTTGTGTGCTGATTCTGGTCTGAAATTTCTGCTTGGCCATCTAAATCCTAAAACTTATAAGCAGGAATGTAGTATGTTTTCTGAAAAAATACTTCTACATATTGTATATGCATAATATTCAGATACTTGGATCTGCTGTCCTAAGTGGATGGATTCCGATCTGGATAAAAATCGATTAAGCAACAATCCCACATGCTACAACAACCACGTGCACTGACACAAACATTACTGATACATTAATCAAGATAACTTAGAAAATGATTTGATCATATAAGTGATTGCTTCTAATTTCCTCTCCTCTAATTTTCCACATTAATGCCGTTGTGCTGTCAGTCATGCGGCTTGGCACTGATGTGACTGTAAACACAGAGGCATCCTGGGATAAACAGCAGCTGAGCTGAAAAGGACACTATGACACAAAAAAAGAAAAGACAGCAATGATATGATTCCTCTTTTAGCACAAAAAAAGAGCGTTTTTTTGTGTGGTACTGTTTTTGATGACAACATGAGTTGTCGTTATCACAGCCAGCAGTACAGCGAGGTAACGTGTTTTTAAAGCAGCATCATCTGAAGCCTAATTAAGAACGGTATTCTGATACAGCGTGCAGCTCATATCGCTTATAAGTAACATGAAAGGAGATGATCATTCAACACAAGGAACAATACCCAACACCGACTGTGGTTGCCAGGAAGCACGTCTACATCTGTGGAACAAGTTTCACCCTCAGTCAGGTGAGACAGTTAAAAGTCAGAAAGAGTTTACAGCTCGGCAGGAACATTAGAAGAAGCCATTAATCTTCCCTAAAATCTTCTTCACTCGGAATCTTTAACTGTTGTCATTGGCTGAAGATCCAAACAGCAAAGATACTACTTTTTTTTTAATCTATTATTGTTTACAATGTTTTTTTCACCACCAATCACATATGGCCAGAGGCAGGTAGGAAAATGTTGTTTTTTTACACTGTACAAGCTCATAAACAAAGGAACATTAAAATAAAAAACTGTATTTATATCAAATATTTTGTCACTGAACATCATTCTGTAGCTGATTTAAAAAACATTTTTAAGCCAAAAAACATCTAAAGTAACAAAATTATAATTCTGTCCTGTGGTTGCCATGGTGTATCAAGGTATCAAGCCTCCACTGATGATGGCTTTTTATTGTGCTTGTGCACATGGTCTACGGTTAAGATAATTATACTTGATTAAACTTATTGTAATCAGCTGTTTTGGAATCAGAAACTCAGAGTTTACTTGCTTGGGGTAAATTAACTTAGAGTTTATGGATAACTCTGAGTTTACTAAACATCTTGCATACACCCCTGTTCAACACCCAGAGACACAACATTAATTATATTGGTACGAGACTCAGACAGAAAACCCACAAGGCTGCCATAATGTCATTTTCTCTTTCATTAACTCATATCATGATTATCACTGTGTAATATAAAAAAATGATGGTGTCAGTTTAATAACCATGGATGTTTAAATACATAAAAAGATGTTTAAATTGAGATGTCTGAGTTAAACTTCACTAAATCACAACCCCAATTCTGAAAAAGTTGGAAGTTGTGTAAAACATGAATAAAAATGGAATGAAATGATTTGTAAATCTCATAAACCCATATTATATTCACAATAGAACATCAGAAACATATCATATATTGAAACTAAGAAATGTAACAGTAATTGATGAAAAATAAGGTAATTTTGAATTTCATGGCAGCAACATGTCTCTGTAAAGTTGGGATGGGGCAAGGCTGTAAAACTAAGTGGTACAAAAAACAGCTAAAGGAGCATTTTGCAACTAATTAGGTTGATTATCATCAAGTCAGTAAGAGGACTGTGTATAAAAAGAGCATTTTATAGAGGGTGATTCTCTTAGAAGTAAAGATGGGCAGAGGTTCACCAGTCTGTGAAAAACTGTGTCTAAAAATACTGGAACAATTTCTATTAGCATTCCTCAATGGAAAATGGAAAAACTTTGAATCTCCCATCATCTACAGTTCTTAATATCATTAAGAGATTTCATAATCTGGAGAAATCTCTGAGCTCAAAGGGCAAGGCTGAAAGTCGATATTAGATGACCGTGATCTTCGGGCCCTCAGGGGCCACTGCATTAAAAACAGGTCTGATTCTGTTCTGGACATCACTGCAAGGACAGGAACACTTCCACAAATCAATATCTGTAAACACAGTTCACTGTACCATCAGGTTAATGCAGGTTAAAGCTCTATCATGTAAAGAAGAAGCCAGATGTGAACACCATCCAGAAACACAGCTGGAATAACCTCATCAATGAAGAAAAGTATATATAGGTTAAAGAACATTATTTGCTCCCATTCAGATGTCCTTTTCAGGGAAGGCTTTGCATATTTCAGCAAGACAATGTTAAACCTCAGACTGCATTCGTTCCTACAACATGGCTTCAGAGCAGAAGAGTCCAGGAACTGAACTGACCTCCCTGCAGTCCAGAACTCTCACCAACTGTCAAAAAACAACAACAACAACAACAACAAAGACTCAGGACTGTTGTACAGCTAAAATCCTACATCAAACAAGAATGGGGCAACATTCCCTCCAAAACCTCCAGCAGCTGCTCTCCTCACCGCTTTAGTGCTTACAGACTGTTGTTAAAAGAAGAATAGATGCCTTACAGAGAAAAGCATGGACCTGGAACAACTTTTTTAAGATGTGTTGATATGATAAAATTCAAAATTACCTTTTTTTTCCCTACAAATGTTAAAACTCCTTACTTTAACCACTTTACTATATACTACTATGAATAAAATACGGGATTATAAGATTTGCAAATCATCACATTATTTATTTACATTTTTTCCAACATTTTCAGATTTGGAGTTGAAGGTTTCTAGTAGGATAATTATATAATAATAATAATGATGATTAAAGTTAAATAAGTCCAGTCTGCATTAATATAAACCTGACCATCCACATCTAATTTTACCACAATATACAGTATTATCATCTGCCAAAAACTTGTCATGTTATTTTACATATCATTTTAGGACATTTTAGGAACCTCTAATAAATTTTTAACCTTAACTGTTAGAATAAAGTGCAATACACAATATCATATTATAACAACACAAGGTGATTCAAGAAAAACTACTGTCTAAGAAAAGTTACAGACTCAACATGTCTTGTCTAAAGGTTTGTTGTAAAAAAAAAAATACAACCAACATATCGGCCTGACCATGTCTGAGGAGAAGAACCAGCAGACTGCAAACTTTTCAGATAAAGTTTCCATCCAAATATGTAACTGGATTACCCAAGAACCAAAATATCAGTTAGAGGACATAGTCAGACCTGCTCCACAACTGCAGCTTTGTGTTGGTCCTGGTCTGCAGAAGTCAGAACCAAAAAAGGTCCAAGGAAGGAAAATCAAGAATTATAGACAGTCATGAATGAGCATGGATCACTGATGTACGTGGGGAGTGAAGGCGGATCAATGTTGTTCTAATACAATAGAAACGCTGCTTTATCACGAAGTGCTAGAAAGGTTCCTGCTGGTTCTGAGAGAAAGGTGTCAGAACCCACAGGTCATTCAAATTTGTTGTGTTTGGGTCTGTGTACTTGAAGTCCAATCAGGGTGTCCAGGCTGACCCTGGTCCACCACCAGAACCTCCTACAATGAACTCATCAGAACTGGACCAGAGCGCGATAGAAGAAGGTGCTGTGGTGGGTTATTAAGAGGAGCGTGTGTAAACAACCAACAGCTCGGATCAATAAAAACACTTTATAAATGGTTCAACTCTGCTACAACTCCAAAATAACACACACACACACAGCAGGGCAAATATTTTACTCTCATACCTTGGTGGAGACGTAACACTCCCTCTCCCAATACAAAACAACATACACTAACACGCACTCATATACACATACACACAAATACCAAAGTCTAAGTCTATGTTGGTGTGTTAGTGTGTGTGTGCGAGTGTGCATAGATCTCACCATGCGGTTCTGTTAGTACTTTTGTGTGTGTGTGTTCTCACCATGCTGTTCTGTCAGTAGTTGTGTTTTCCAGTCTGACACCATGTTCTCCCTGTCTGTCTGTCTGTCTGGCCGTCTGTCTCTGTGGGAATGTGTCCCGTCCCATCAGCTCTGACTCTCAGATGTTAAGCCCCGCCTTCAGATGATAATTATTCCTCCCAGACACCACCTCCCCCCCTCCCCTCCTCCTCTTCCTCAGCTCCTCTCTCTGTTGCTCTCTGCTGGAGAAATTTATCTCTCTGCTGCAGAGTAAAAAAAAACAAAAACAAAAAAACAGTTCAACTTGTCCTGAACTGTCTGAAACTTTAAGAACCAATCACAGTTTCCACAAACATTCATTACTTTTAAAGATGATAACCATATATGATTTCATAGCCACATGAGCTCTGTAAAAGACTTTATATGGATCACAAAGTACAACACAATCACAACAACATAAAAACAGGCCTAACAGCTCCGAATAATAAGTTACCATAGATTGCCTAGCAAAAAAATTCCTCTTCCAAGGTATTCTTTCTTTTTTATTCCCTTACAACCTGGAATTTAATCCAAATTTAAATTTGATTTAAAGTTAAAATTATTTTAAAAATATTTCAGATTATTGAAGTTAAATGGAAAAAACCTTTTTTAAATCATTTAAAATATATTTTAAAAAACTGAAAAATAGTGGTACATCTGTATTCAGCCCACAAAACCCAATTCTTTGTGTTCCCATCCTCTGCAGCAGTTCCAGCATAAGATCTCTTCAGGTCCGTCTCCACAATCCTGATCCACAGAGTCTCTTCAGGTCTGTCTCCATGATCCTGGTCCACAGAGTCTCTTCAGGTCAGTCTCCACAATCCTGATTCATTGGGTCTCTTCAGGCCCGTCTCCATGATCCTGGTCCATCAGGTCCTTTCAGGTCCATCTCCATAATCCTTGTCCAACTAACTTCTGAACTTTTTGTCCTATCTTCATGACCAAACTGCTGCAGCTCCTTTAGGTTGGATGAAATCAAACCAGAGATTCTCAGTTGTACTGAGGTCTGGACCTTGACTGGGCCATTCCAGCACCTTTAACTGGTTCTCCTTAAACCAGTGGAGTGTTCTTCAGCAGTGTGTTTATGTGTTTAGGGTCACTGTCCTGCTGGAAGGTGGACCTCTGTCAAGTCTCAGATCCCTGGAAATTAACAAGTTTCTCTAAAGAATTTCTCTGTATTTTGTTCCATCCATCTTTCTTTTAACTCTGACCAGATTCCCATCTGATGAAAAACATCCCACAGCATGATGCTGCAACCACCATGCTTCACTATAAAGACGGTGTCCTCAGCACCAGATGGTAGATTTGCCGTGCCTAAGGCAAGGTGTTGTCCTTGATGTTTGGGCTCACCTGACCACAGCACATTCTTCAACATGTTAGCAAAAGAAATTCTAAAAAGTCCAGTTGTTTTTTATTTTTTATTCAGTGTATTTTTTTTCTCCACTCTTCAATGAAGCCCACCTCTGTGCAGCTTCTAGTAGTCCCATAGACAGATCCTCTCAACTCCATCAGGGTTCTCATTGTCCTCTTGGATGTTTCTCTGATTAATGCCCTCCTTATCAGCTCTGTGAAACTTGGTGCCATTTGTGGAGACAACGGAAGAGCTATGGATAACGTTGGCCCAGTCACATCTCTTATACCCCATTTCCACCAGCTCTAAAGGTCCCGGCTTTGGAGTAGGGCCAGCGGACCGGCCCTGCTTTCGTGGGTGGCACAAGCTTAGCTCCTGTTCACTCATTGCTCATGGGTGTGGTCAGATTGAAGCGTAAGAAGAGCGAAGAAAACAAGGATAGACAATTTTGGAATGGTAGCGAAGTAAGAGGACTATAAACAACAGCGTTAGCTTACCCTGCAACGTTTATGCTGTCTGTACCCCAGCTGAAGGCGCTGTGAAACCTGAAATCTAACAGCTGTCCTACTCCACACAACAATCACGGCATCCACGGCATTTCTTCCACTGCGCCTCTCTTCCTGAAGTTTCAGGAGAATCCCCATAAGTTTAAAATCAGCAACAACACAGGGCCAAAGTTGTCTATAGCTCTTCCATTGCCTCCACAAATGGCTCCAAGTTTCGGTAACGCGCGCCCCTGGCCTCGCCCCCCACAACACAAGGAGGCGTTCCTCTGCTACCGACCAAATTGGCCGGTGGAAACGCGATGCATATTTTTTTAGAGCTGAGCCAAGCCGGGCCGAGTAGAGTGGGGCTTCTGTAGTAGAGCCAGTGGAAAAGGGGCATTAGCTGCCTTCTGCTGCCCTTCACTCTACTCCGTTTTCCCTGAGTGTCTGACAGTTTACTTTCATGCTAGTGCAGGTAGAAGAAACACAAAAGAAAGAGTCAAAAGAGAAAGTGTGGTGGAGAAAAACTGCAAGAAAACAAGAAAAATGTGCAGGCAAATGCTGCCAAATGTGTTCAAATTCCAGACATGTTTGCTGTAGCTTCATCTTCTGCAGCAGCAGACCTCATGTACCAACATGGAGCTGAGGGACAGAATGAGAAGAGGGCACTTCCTGATGTAGTGAGGAATAATGGCAGCAAAATAAAGAGGCAGTGACTGTCAGACAACATTAGTGTAAATTTTTTGGTCACACCCTTACTGAGCCAAAACGTGTTATGAAACTTTAGAGTCACTTTAAAATAACTGAGGCTACCACAACATAATGTGTGGAAATGTGTGCATATAGTCTGTATTATCGTAGGGGAAAAGTTTTTAAAACAGATCTGATGATAATTCATCAAACTCCATCAGATAGGAACATGAACTGTAGGTTAAACAAAGTAGCCTACATTGTAGATTTAACAATACTCTGCTCTGAACATTAATATAAAGCTCAAACATAATTATTGTGATATTCTTGTGTGGTTTACAGGGTTTATCATTATTTATTAGTCTACTTGAAATTAATTTAATTAGTAGCACCATGAAATACAATGAAGCCTATAAATACTGTTTATTAAAACTACAAAATAAACTACATTTTTTCTATATTTGGCAAAGAAATACCACAGACCATTAATTTCTGTCACATTTCTGATTGTCTCAACAAAACAGGTTTGTAAGACAGAAATGGAGGTGAAAGATAGGGATTAACATGTAGATGATTAATGTTTTAACAAATATGACAAGGCAGGACTTGACAGGATTCAGACTCGCAACACAATAACAAAGTTTTAAGGATTTTATTATGGGAAGAGGAGGATCGGGACCAGAAGCTCTGAACTGCGCACTCACGTGACCGTCGTGGACCGGGACCAGAACAGGTAAGTCCTCCTTAGCTTGGTGGCTAGATGCAGACAGGCTTGTCTGAAAGGAACTGAGGCAAGAGGGAAAGTCCAGGTACAGGCGTGGGGTCGTTACCAGAGAGT
>NC_051444.1:30550567-30552060 GCF_001649575.2 Kryptolebias marmoratus
GAGGCTTTCAATAATCTGGCAAAGCATGACTGGGAGCTGTGAGTATATATACTGGCTTGAACAGGTGAAACGAATGACAATGATTACATGGGCATGGTACATGGGTGTGGCTTGGAACTGGGAGTGGAAAGTTACGTGGCTGTGGCATGACTAGAGGCAAGAGGCGTGGCATGAACAGACGGAGCTGTGACAAAATATTTGTTATAATTTATCTTTTAGATCATACGTGTCAAACTAAAGGCCTGCAGGCCAGATTCGGCCCTTGGTAACATTTCATCTAGTCCCCCAAGACAACACTGAAATTTATTAGATCTGGTCCTCCAGTTTGGGACAGATCAAATCTTGATTGCTTCTCATTTTGCTTGAAAAACTGAGCATATGTAGTAAAGTCTTCTGATGACAGTTATTTTGAAGCCAAGAAAATTAAGTTTTAATTTCTCAGTAATCTTTGATTTTGACGTAGAAAGGGCAACAGAGAACATCAGATGGAAAATCAAACCTTTGTGAACGATTTGACATATGACATCTAAACCAGGGTTAATTTATGTTTTTTTTTTTTTTTTTTCAACAATAACATTGGCTCTTGGTTAAACTAAGTTTTTAATTTTGTCCCTCTCGGGTAACTGAGTTTGACACCCCATTTTTAGACAAAAATAATGTGATGATGTGATGAATACTTTCCCTCTGCTTCTTTCTCAGGGGGCCATTATTCACTATTCCTCATTATTTGTGTGGTTCATTTCTTTTGAGTGTTCAGATGGCCAAGAAGTCTTTCCTCTGAGTAATTATACAAAGCATGCAGTTACTTCTCTCCTCTGTGCTAGTTTAAAGACACCAGTGTTGTTAGATTATGTGATTATCATGTATCTCACCTTTTGATTAGATTGTAGTTTACAGGCATTATTTTTATTTCACAATACATTTACATCACAACTCTTCTTACTAATGGTGGAGCTTTAGCAACTATCTTTAAATGAAACTTTGACTAAACAGCTGCCCATTATGGTTTCTTAATCCAGCTTTGATCTGAGTCTTTCTGATTTGGGTCACTCTCCTGCGCTGCTGTGTGCCGTGATTTATCGTCCTCCCTAGTATAACATCCCAATCCCAGATCAGAGCCATGGTTAAATGATTAGACAGGAGTGCAGGAGGGTAGAACGGAGGTGAAAAAAGGATAGGTTGCAGGTTTCTTTTTAAATACTGAGAGAGTGTTGGCATTGTTATCAGAAAATTGTAAAAGCTGCATGATCAAAATTTGTCTCTGATCTTATTGTCTCTAACTCTCACAATCCTGAGTTCTTTTTTTCTACAGAGTGACAAGGCAGGACTTGACAGGATTCAAACTCGCAGCACAACGACGAAGTTTTAAGAGTTTTATTGTGGACTGGACAGGAGCGGGACCTGGGACTCTGAACAGGACACTCACGTGACCGTCGTGGACTGGAACCGGAACAGGTAAGTTCTCCTTGGCTTGGTTACTAGTTGCAGACAGG
>NC_051444.1:30552212-30557007 GCF_001649575.2 Kryptolebias marmoratus
GTTGCAGACAGGCTTGTCTGAAAGGGGCTGAGGCGAGAGGGAAAGTCCAGGTGCAGGCGAGGTGTCGTTACCAGAGGGTCAGAAGTCCGAAGCCAAATCCAGAGAGGGAAAATCCAAAGAGCGAGGTCCAGGTGAGCGTAGCGAAGTCGGTATCGAGAGATCAGAGTCCAAAGAAGTATCAGGCACGGAGCAGGCAAAAGTCGGTGGTCAAAAAACAGGCAAGGGTCGAGATCAGGCATGAGCAAGACATGAACGCTGGACATTTACTCGCTGTGAGGCTTTCAATAATCTGGCGCTTGAGTACTGGGAGCTGTGAGTATTTATGGGGACCAGAACAGGTGAAACAGATGAGACTGATGGCGTGGTCATGGAAACTAAGGCGTGGCTAGAAACTGGGAGTGGGAAGTTAAGTGGCTGTGGCATGACATGAGACAAGAGACGTGGCAGGAACAGATGGAGCTGTGACACAGAGAGCTCAGTTCTTCATCTCAGTGAACCTGCTCCCCTGGAAGTTTACTGTGAATTTTGTGAGAAATTTCTGCACTTTTTGTTTGGAAAAGATTGTGAACACTCGAGCTCTTACTTCTCCACCAGCTCATAAACCATCCATTCGGTCTCCACATTTAGCTGTGTTTGACAACTGTCACTCTCCTTAGACCAGCTGATTTCCAGTATAAAGTTATCTGGTTCCCCCTTCAATGTTGTCCCTCTTTGATTTCTAAAGAGGTTTTTCCTATACTGGGCCCCTCTATTCTCTCTATTGTGAATAGAAGTTTAAACTCTGGTGTGGTGACAAAAGGTTTTAAACATGCTGCTGTGCAACCCCTGCTGGAAAAAAATGGCTTTGCCCCATCAGTGGTATTAAACTTTAGGCCTGTTTCCAAACTATTGGAAAAAATGTTTACTTTCAACTAAAGTCTTTCTTGAATGAACATTTAATTCTGGAGGTGTTCCAATCTGGCTGTAAAACTCACCCTAGCACTGAGTCTGCTCTGTTGAGTTTTTTTTTTAACATCTTTACATCATTGGAGTCTGGTGAGTTTGTATTACTTGTCTTATTGGACCTAACAGCTGCCTTTCACACCACAGACCATGAGATCCTCATCTCAAGGCTTAAGAAGTGGGTGGGCATCATCTGGGTGTTAACATAAAAAAAATTTTCGACCTCTGCGGCTCTCTTGTGGAGTGTACCATAAGTTTCCATTCTTGGACTTCTTTTTTTTTTTTTATACCCGCTGCCACTAGGTGCTATTTTTCATAGACGTGGCATTCCTTTTCATTTTTATGCAGATGATTGTCAAGTATAGTTCCCTCTGAAGCACATTGGTGAATGCTCCGTCAAGTCTCTCCTTGATTGCCTGGTTAACAACAGGAGTTGGATGGCATTTTTTTTTTTTTTTTTCATTGAGAAGAAACAAAAGTTATGTTGTTTCCACCCAATGGTACCAGCAGGAACCCCTGCATTGATCTTTCCTCCCATCCCCCCTTTGAGAAAAAAAAACCCAACAGCAAAATCAAAAAACAAATCTGAAAATCAAAATGGATCCTTCATTAAAAATGAACAGTCTTGTAAATGCAATAGTCAAGTCCTGCTTCTTTCAAATGACGCGATTGTCTAAAATGAAGCCAATCCAGTCTAAAAGAAATCTTGAGACAGTAATAAATGTTTTTATAACATATATTAGTATTACATGCTTTTATAACATCGAGTCTTGATTACTCTAATGTACTTCTTTTCGGAATTAGTCAGGCTTTTGTTTCTCAATTGTAACTGGTTCAAAATAGTGCTGCTGAATTTTTAACTGGTTCAAGCAAAACAGAACATATCTCCCCAGTTTTGACTTCCAGTTCACTGCCAAATTCATTTTAAAATTATTTTGTATGTTTTTAAGTTTCTTAACAGATCTGGCACCTTTTATCTCTCTGAACTCATGCAGCTATATGTGCTCTTTGAGATCAGCAGATCAAATGCTTTTGTGCTGTGTTTAATCAGGTGAATATAATGCAATATAACACTGCTCAGACTGTTCTCTGACAGATACATTACAGCTCACAGTGACCAAAGAGGGTCCAATCAGCTCTAAAAAAAATCAGAACATAAATTAAACTGAAGAGAAACTCAACCATACACCATCCTGTAACCCACTCTGATTATTAAAATCCTGAGAAAACAAACCTCTTGATGGAGAAGGATTGGAATAAACTGTTCATTGAAACTTTTAGCTAAAAAAGCAGAACAACCAAACGAAAAACAAAGATGCAACTTTTTATTTCCAAGAATCCATTTACAGTTTTTTCTAATTGCTAAAACACATTTCTAGAAATCCACATCAATTTTCTCAAATCCTTCAACACAAATCTCAAAATATTAACTTTACTCACAAAACACTAAAAATTACCACCAAAATCAAACAATTACTTAAAAATAAATAAATACATAATGCTGGCCTAGGTCCGGCTGGAGCTGCATTATCCTTCAACAGTTTCAACTCGGTTTTGAATTTTGCATGCATTTCTTTAACTTCTTCTGAGCAACCTGTCAACACTACGACTGCGGGATAACTTATGATTGTAAGACCTTATTGTAACTATATAGTTCAAGTGGTATCAGCTCAGTAACCCAGTTGACAACGGAACATCTACGAGGTCTCAGCATACTACATGAGGAAGACCCAGGTATCCCGAAAAGAGCGGAGCTATACTTTAGCACGAGTCGACTCAAGACAAAGAAAAGACGGTGTGACTGAAAGCAGAAACACAGGTGTCGGGGAAGTCTAAAGGTAAAGTTGAAAGCTAGCCTGTGGAAAACACTGATCAATCCCTCCTGCCGGTTAATGTTCACTCGCTCAAAAGTAAAATGGATCATCTACAACTGCTGGTGTAGATTCTCAGTCGTCCAGGCCATGGTAAATTCAATAAAGTTAAAAAACAAAAAACAACTGGACTTCTATTCTGTAGTTGAAGATGTTTCACTTCTCATCCGAGGAGCTTTCTCAATTCAGAAATAGAGAGTGTGGAGTTGAGCTTTTAAAGCTGAGATGTGATGTAAGCTGGATTGCTTGCAAATTGTTCTCACTCTCCTAACAATGGAGGCTCGTTAGGGTCATTGTTTGTCTGACTCACTGATGGGCCACTCTGGTCACATGAGTGCAGGTGTTGACCTGTTGTTACCTGTTCCGGTCCCGCTTCCTGGCGGTCACGTGAGTACTCTGTTCAGAGACGGTGATCCTGCACTCGGTCCGTTAACAATAAACACCTTAAAACTTTGTCATTGTGTACTTGTTCTGAATCCTGTCAAGCTTCGCCTTGTCATTACACCTCATTTTGATTGTCTATAGTTCAATTTTCAGGAGGTTAAAAAAAGTGAATAAATGACTGTAAAACTCATGAAAATTGTTTTGCTAACTGACAGACATAGGTATATCAAGAAAAGTATTTACTCACTCATTGGAATCAAGTTTGAAAATACTGAGTCCCAAAAATTGCACCTAATGGAAAAATAAAAAAAATCTGCAGAAGCTGTTTTAACACCATCAGATCTTAGTAATTATGACATCCAGGAACCCCAAAATCACAATGCTTATTTACATTCAAAAGTATAAAGTTCCCAATTGTTTTGGTCCTCAAAAAGCAAAAAATGGTAATGCCTGAAAAAAATCAAAAGAAGCAGATTTTTACACATCCCCAAAAACCTAATATTTTGATCTAACACTTTTAAACTTTGCAATTGGTAATAATGAGCCATACATTTGCTAATTACTGAGCAATAAAGAATTCCTTTCATTGCCACCATTATACCAGTGCTCCAAAAAAACAACTATAATCAAGTTCAATGATCTCTGCCTGGTGGAGTTCACATCCATCACGATAAAGTGCTCTGAATGGCTAGTAAGGCAATACAACATTTTTATTCGCCCTCCCTCTTTCAACCCATGCCAGTTTGCTTACCACCCCAATCACTCCACAGAGGACGCTATTTCCTCAGCTCTCCATCTAAGCCTACAACACCTGGAGGCAAAAACACTCACGTGTGAATGCTGTTTGTTGACTTCAGCTCAGAATTCAACACAATCATCCCTCACCACCTGCTCAGCTCCTCTGGGCTTCAACACTACTTTCTGCAATTGGATCCTTGACTTCCTTTTGGACAAACCACAGTCAGTACATGTGGGGAGGAACATTCAGCACTGTTATACAGTAACAACAACAACAAAAGAACGAAAGAAAGAAATGAAAAGCACATTACTGCACAATCACAACCACTGAGATTCATTCTCTAACATGTTTTTGTGCAGGGTCCAGCCAGAGGACTTCGTCCACATCACAGGCATTTTTTTTCTCTGCAAGACAATGTGGGAAGAACCTTCTGGTGTGCCAAACCCAGCCTTAACAAGCCTCCAGAGTTATATCCTGACTGGCCTGTTCTGCTGCCTCCCTGGCGTAGGGCTCTCAGTCATAGACCTTCTGCTGCCATACAGAGAAAAGCTCCTCTATCTACTCAGGAAGGGGCTGTAAAGTAAAGTGAAAACCTTTATGAAGTGCTGGTTATTAGTGAAATTCTAATGTATCAGGACAGCACAGTGAAAGCTGACACTGTCTCAAAAGTGGCCGAAGGCGGGGACCTTGGCGGTCTGATCCTCGGCTACAGAAGCTGGCTCTAGGGACGTGGAATGTNACCTCTCTGGTGGGGAAGGAGCCTGAGCTGGTGTGTGAGGTTGAGAGGTTCCGGCTAGAAATAGTCGGGCTCACCTCAACACACGGCTCTGGCTCTGGAACCAGTCTCCTTGAGAGGGGT
>NC_051444.1:30557901-30566213 GCF_001649575.2 Kryptolebias marmoratus
GAGGGATGCCGTCAGGCTGAAGAAAGAGTCCCGCGACCCGACCCCGGATAAGCGGAAGAGAATGGATGGATGGAAAATGTATTAAAATTAGAATCAAATGACGAGAGCCCCCTAGTGGCTGGCTGCAGTACAATTTATAAGCTCTGCCCCTCCATGTAAACAAATGGGACCTTTTCCCCACTGAAAAATAAAAATACACCTCAGACAATTTTTTTGTCTGAGGTGTATATGTAGTTCTTACTTTGATGCTGCATGTTTAGATGCGGGATTTAAAAAAAAAAAGTTTTCTTTTAATTAGTTATTTGAGGCTTAAGAAAACGTGCCCTGTAAGGCTGTGTTTGACAGTCTGTTAGTGAGCTGAAATGGTGTGTAGGCAGAACTTTTGTATCGTGGGTACATACCCACATTTCAAGTGTGCAGAATCTGGCTCCAAAAATACAATATGGCAGCTACAAAAACTGACATTTTAATTTCAATTCTGAACAATGGGAGAAGGAGGAGACTTTTATCTAATGTTGACAGTCTGAAAAGCCTCACAAATAGGCTGAAAGGTGGGGGTGGGTTTGCAGTGCAAACTTTGCACCTCTTTTCGGAGGCAAGACTAAATGAGCGCACACTGGCAAAGCGAAATAAGGCAAAAACATTTTTTAAGACTGTATTTTCCGCACTATAGGGTGCACTGGATTAAAAGACACACTGTCAATGAATGGTCCATTTTCGAACTTTTGTCATATATAAAGGTCACCGGACTGTAAGGCGCATCATCGTGTACCTCCCAATTTGTGTAACTTTGCTCGGACTATGCACACTGCGCTCCATTCAAAACAATGCCAAAAAAAACAATGAAGCTTTCACTAAAAACTTTACATTAAACAATCCACCAAAACAGCAGATTGTTCAATGTTTATTCCTTTTATTAATGGAAAACTAACAGACCGATAAACTTTTTTCCTGTAAAGTTTCTACGCTGAGTTTACTGACAGGACACTACAAATATGATGGAAGAACAGGGTGGTTTGTTGTGGTGCGTTCCTTTACTGTTATCTAACCCACCAACACCTGGGATACTATATTTAGTTTAAATTATTTATTGCCTAAACAGAATAATAACTCTAATCATTACAGCTGAACATTACCATTCGAGATCAGGCAGTTTCAGACTGGTGTTAAAACAGCTGATCAGGACCGATGCTGTTAGCATGTAGCTTTTAGCTCTGTCTGCTTTACACTGTAAAAACATCATCCAGCTTTAACCTTCATGATGAATAACTTTACTGATCTTACCACTGTGGATGTACTGATATGATTTTACTGACCTCTGCCACATCAAAAAATAATGTGTACAATAATTTTCCTCAAAATATGATCATTTTAAGTTATTGGTGTTATGAATCAGTACATCTGCTCCACCTGTTCATTGCTGCTCTAAAACTCAATCAGCGTCATGCCACTCACCTGTTCTCCAGGTGATGCCACGCATATTCAGCTCTCTGGCAGACAGACAGTGCCAGATTTTTGAAAGCCTCACAGCAAGTGGATATCCAGCGTTCCGTCCTTGCCTAATCACGTTCATGGCCTCCTTTGTTTCACGGCTTCTCCTGCCTCACCAAGCTCACATTGGATGTCTCTGTTTTCTGGTATACAACCCTGTTTCTGCTCCTCGGCTTCTGCATCCTGCCTCTCCCCTAGATCTGTCTGCCTGAGTCTGATTCCATGCGTTCAACCCTGTTTCCGTGCCTTGACCACCGATCTTTGTCTAGCCCCTTGGTCACCACCCCTCTCTGACTTCCTGGTTTACGACCCAGCGTGTCCTGGACAACCCCTCTGTTGACCACCTGGACTCTGTCACTGAATGCACCGCACTGAAGAGGAACCAATCCTTTATCCCCTGTTCCACATGGACTCTAAGAAGGTTAGTGGCTTTTCCTTTGAGTTTTTGCACCTTTGCCTAAGCCCTTTCCAGCCATTAATCAGTTTCTCTGTTCTCAGTGGTTCCTGATCCTGGTCGGTGATTTCCTGTGTTCTAGTCCTGAATAAATCTTTTAATATCATGCTGTCTCTGGCTGAAATTCTGGGTCCTCTGTCCCGAGCGTTACAATTGGTACAATACTTCAACAGTTCCCATCTAGTAACCCTAGTTATAAAGCAGAACTGTGTTGACATGACATGACTTGTATCAGTTTCAAAATATGATTAATTAACTGTTTAGAGATTCTCATTGTGGTTAAATTTTTTTTTTTTAACTAAATACAAAGTTGCTGAGCATCATCATCTTCCCTCAGTACTAAATCTGTTTGTTGTTTAATCTCATGACTGAGTGTCGCACAGACCATTCATCACTTCATCCCATTATTGAGCTGGTTTACATTTCCACATGTGGATTGTGTCAGCTCTGTTTCACCTCAAGGTGCATCAGAGTGGGTTGGCTTCAACCACCTCGCTGTCTAAATTCACTCACAGCAAGGGGTCCAGACGGTGTCAAAGTCCCAGCTTGTTATGCCTATTGTACCAAATTTTTTTAAACTCTGCAAAATCCTTTACCACCTGACCATAGAAAGGCTGCAGCCATGCCATAAATTTCTCATCGTCCAGCCACTTAAGCTAAATTTGAATTTCTGTCTTTTGTTTCTGCTCCAATGTTTTCCCTCCAACGAGTTATCTTTCTACAGCTGCGTACAGACTGGCCAGAAACAACTACCAGAATGGCTCCACATGTTACGATAATTTATATTACGGCAATAATTCATGACCAAAATACCCAGATGAGCAATTTAAAAAAAAAAGAACTCATCTTATTTTTCTTGAAAACTAATAAATTTATGTCATTGAGATTTAAAATTTCATGCTTTGTAATGCTTTAAAAGGCCTTAAATTTGGCTAAATTAATTTATTGACTTAAAGCCCTGCAGAAACCCTGACCTTTGACCAGATCATCATCAAAATTTTCACTTGTTTGTCGTGACAACCCCAACATTTTCTGAAACTTTCTAACAGCCAGACGGGCAAACCAACCAACCATCATTACAGAAAACATGGAGGTAACACCAATGCAACAAACTGAAAAATGGTCAGGTGCAAGGACAGAAACTGAGAGGAAAGCAGCTAAAGTCCAATAAAAACTGAAAGACCTTCAGAAAGTCTGGAGATCTGTTGATCCAGACCACTGTAAAAGAGTCCAGGAGTTTTACACAGAACTGTATATGCTGCAGAAAAGGACATAAATACAAGGTTATTCTCATGGTATGTGGATGTATTCTGTGACATGATGGAACAGAAGCAGGTTCAATGGAACACCTGAACGTGATCCACAGCTTCACTTCTTAACCATGACCCTGACCTGCTGACCTCAGCATTTCCCTGAGAAATGACTCAACACCAGGCATAATGAGTTTCTGTAACCAAGGTTCAAAGAATGTGTCGAGTGTGACAAATGAACACTCCCTGGTGAAAGGTGAACAAAAGATGAATTTATAGTAATCCTGTTCCAGACTCCGTGAGGCCCGTACAAATCTAGGATCCACCCTGCTGTGGCTGCAGCAGTTACCATCACATCAGCCAGTGTATGTTCCTCACTGACCTCAGCTGAACATTAAATTACGACGGCTCTATTTATTCCTTCCTGTGACGGCAGATAGATCACTTCCAGCACATAGACGAGACAACACCGCTCACTTCCTCACTTCATTTTTCAGCTTTAAATGTCATATCACACCAAAATAAGAAACAGCTGAGCATGTATTCTGCTGAAATATCCTTTAAATTGACAAATTAGAAAATTATTCAATTTATCATTTCTACGATGAGTCAGCATTAACACCATTATCTTCCTGTTTATAGTTTCGTCTGTGGGATTTTTGTAATCAAACTAATGCACATTTTGTGCTATTACAGCTGTTTGTTATATCAAAATGTTCAGCTCATTCAGGAGATGGATGCTTTGACTTTTGGTTTTTGTAACTTTTATAATTTTGAAAATATTAGATTTTATTTTCAAATATTTTCTCATAGAAATACATTAAGATTGCCTCAGTTGTTTCAAAAACACTGTTCACTGAAATCTGTTCCAGCAACTGCTCTACTTTTGTCTTTTTATAGTACTTTTAGCTAATTTTATATTGTAGATATGGTTTTCTAATTTTCACTTTAAAATTTTTTTTTTTAAGCTTTCAGTATTCGTTCTGTAAAATTTCACTATTTGCTAATGTTTTGCTTGATTTTGCTTTTTGCTAAGGTTAGGCTTGTTTTATCTTTTAGCTACTAATTTGCTAATTGTAGCTTTCAGCTACAGTTATGCTAACTTAGCGATAGTTTAGCTAATATTATCTTTACTTTAGTTTCAGCTTCTTCAGCAAATTTCAACAGTCATTGCTCATCGTTCATGTTGCAGTTTCACAGAAAATGCAAATTTCTCTGGTTCATTTTATATTTTCTACATCTACATGTAAAAAATTTAACTTATCAGGACTTTTCAAACCAAATCCAACCTAAATAATCGAAATCTGTTTTAACTGCAAATGGTAAATAAAACCCAGACTAATGAGGTTTAGAGACATTAAACTGCTATAATGAGCACCTATTATTAAAATCACATAAATAATTTAAACTATTTTAAAAACCTCAGTGTTCATCACGTATATCACGCAGTGGAAATAACACACAATACAATAAATACAAACCACATCCAGTCTCATCATATATCTGGACTGTAACCATTGTTTATCTGCAGCTTATAAATCAACCATAAGAATCAGCTCTCTGTGTCTGAGTCATTAATTCACCACCTGAGTCCAAATTCAGCCACCACATGATTCCAATAATTTCTAGCATGTTCTCAGTCAGAGCGCCCACAGCCTGCAGCTCGCTGCAGCACGTTCACCTTTAACAGAAGGAGCCCCAAACTTCCACACAGCTGCAGAAACTTCCAATACAGAGTGGGCTGAAAGTAACAGATTACCAAGCCCTTATACAGTCCTGGGAAAAAGAAAGTCCTTCCTTTTTCAGCTCTAGGGTTTTACACATCAGGAAATAATAAAACTGATCTAGTATTTACAAGGCTCTAAAGTTATTCACAATTAACCTCTAGTGAAGAAAAACGCAACAGAATCATTCCACCATCCACTACAGAAAAAAACTTCACGTGTAGGAATTATGTTTCATGTGTGAAAGCATGCTCAATTGACATGTGAAAACACATTTTGCACATGGTTCTCATGATTTTGAAAACTTTTCTACATGTTTATGTGATTCCCCATGGTCACATATTCCTAGATGAGATCACAGGAAAAACATGTTAAATTCATGTTTTTTTTTTTCAATATTTTGTTAACAAAAATAAAGCTAAAATGCTAAAACTGGTTTCAGTCCCTGATCCAGGAGCTTGTAGACCCTCTGTTAGCAGCAAGAACTCTCAGTGTTGGATTTCTGTGGAGGAATTTTGATCTGTTCTTTTCTCCACATTGGTTTTCTGCTCAGCTTTCTGAAGGTCTCATGACAGCATTTTAATCAGATTGAAGTTCTGGACTTTAACTGGACCATTGAAGGACCTTGATTCTTTTCTTTTTGAGCCATTCTGCTGTAGATTAGCTGCTGTGTTTGGGATCATTGTCCTGTTGCATCATGACTCAGTTTGGTCAGAGCTTCAGCTATCAAACACATGGCCTCACATTTGACTCATTTGGTCTACAGAGGAGTTCATAGTCGACTCAATGACTGTAAGGAGCCCAAACCATCAGCCCTTCACTCCGTGCTGACAGCTGGTATGAGGGCTTTGTGCAGATGTGCTAAGTAAGCTGCTGTGCATTGTGGGTAAACATCTTGTACTTTGATCTTATTTATCCAAAGAACGTTGTTCCTGAAGTCTTGTGGTTCAATCAGATGAAACTTTACAAACCTGAGCCGTGCTGCCATGTTGATTTTAGCAATAAATTTATTGACAAAATATTTTCCTCATAGTTTGAGTTAGTGCTGGGCGATATGGAAAAAATCCTATATCATGATATGGATAATTTTATATCACAATAACAATATATATCATGATATACCACAATTAAGTACGTTTTCAGTTATTCTCTGAAAAGTATTAAAAAATAATCTTATTGATTACTTTTTTCAAACTTTATTTCAAAGTTTACCTGAACTTTTACAAATGACAACTGTTGCATTTTAGTGCAGTAATATGTCTCAAGATTTACCTCAGCCTCAAGATGAGGCTGAGGTAAAGCTACAGTAGTCTTCACATTTTTTTAAAATTATACAGACATTTAAACTGAATTATCAAAATAAGCTCAATTTTTAACATTTTTTAAAGTGCGCTGTCTTTTTAAGTTTCTGAACAGAAAAACGCGCATTTTTGCACAAAACTTAGTTATAAAAAATAAAGAATTTTTCAAGTTTCTGAAATCTGTAACCTTGTAGTGTCTGCAAACCATACTAGTAATATAAAGTATCAAAAGTAAATATCAGAGTTGAACATAACTCTGTTTAAGGCACGAACCATAAAAAAGTGCAAACATAAAAGGCTACCTTGTAGAAGTAGAAATATTGTTTCTGTTAAATTTATAGGTTGAGTGCAAGGAACACAAGTTGGTCAACTGTATCTGGCTTAAGACATGACCTCTTGCATGAAATGATGTTCCCACTCGCACTGAAGACCCGTTTAGATGAAGAACTCGTAGCAGGAATGCACAAGTACTTCTTGGCGAGCCTGGCCACCAATGGGAAGTTCAACTCGTGCTGCTTTCACCATTCCAGAGGGTCAGGGTCAGGTGCCTGAAGATACATGGAGAGCTCCAGTTCAATGCATGCTCTGCTTGGCTGAGCATGGGTGGTGCCTTGGCCTGCTGCTACTGCCTTTTTGAAGAAGCTACCTAAACTCTCCTTAGTTTTTTTTGTTGGATAAGGAAGCTCTGGATCATCTTCAGCAGCTGGTGGTAAAATTGAGGTGGCTGCTGTTTTTGCACTTTCAGGTGCTGGCGCCGTGTCCACCAGCTCTGCTGCAGCTCTCATCTTTATGAACTCCCCCCTCTCTTCCTTCATGTAGGCTGTCTTAAATTGTGGGTCAACAAGTGTTGCCATGTCTAGAAGGTTGTCCGTGGCATCGTCATCATACTTTTCATTGAGGTACTTGTGGATACCCTTTTTGATTGCTTTTGTGAGCTCTGTGTCCCCATCCTTCCGGCTGATGATTTAGTTGTTGAAGAGGTGCAGTACCGGTTTCAGAAAAGATACAGTGACGTACTTCTCCCCTGACAAAGCATCGATAAACTCGAACAATGGACCCAGTACCTTGTTCATGGACTCCAGCACCATTATGTCTTGCCAGCTTGGCACCAGATTTCTTACCTAAGTCAGACAGCAAAGGAAATAGGTTACTTTCATAAGGAGGTGAATCTAGGCTGCAAACATAATCAGAATCCACAATGAAAAGAATCAGTGTGTAATGTCCAGTGTCCATGTCTCACCTTCTTGTCTGCAAGGAGGACTTGTGACAGAGCTTTCTCCTGCTCTAGGAACCTCTCAATCATCTGCTGCCGTGAACCCCATCTTGTGGGGGTTTCAGTGATAAGCTGATGGGGAGGCAAGTCTAGCACTGCCTGAGCCTTGGCCAAGTCACGTTTCCTCTTCCATGAATTGGAGAAGGCATTCACCACCTTTTTACAGACCCCAACTGCACGTTCTACAGCCTGCTTTGTAGATGTTGGTGTGAGAGCTTTCAGAGCGTTCTCTTGTTTAGATAAAATAAAAATGTAATGTAATAACATAATTTGAGAGTAGTTTTAATTTTATCATGTATTACTTAAATAATTTATGGATTGATTTTGTATTTAAATTTATGATAATGCAACTACATCTGTGGGCAACTAGTATCACAATTTAGTCCTTGCCATAAGTAGTTATAAAATGAAGGCAAGTATAACTTGTTCAGTAATAATGTGGTGTATGTAGGCTGACATAACACAGGACAACTAAACTAACTTCAATTCACTAATATTTTTGTTGTTGTTAGTATATTACCATTGCAATATTACACTAGGCCATTTTCTGAAAAAATCATGTTTGAGTGTAAATGCAGTTTTTAATGAATTCCCCGCTCAAAAGTTTTTGTCTCTTACGCTGATTTCTTCTTTTAACATTGTGAAGCTCTACTTAGAACCTTCTTAAGATCCAATAGTGCAAAATGCAAATTCTTGCAATTTTTTGACTGGTCTTAAGATTTTGATCAGGAGTGTATATATAAATAAATTCCCTTCTCACCCTCCGCGGGTGGTCTTTTTTTCATCCTCTGAGCTCGGGTCCTCTACCAGAGGCCTGGG
>NC_051444.1:30567296-30608930 GCF_001649575.2 Kryptolebias marmoratus
ATTTCCTCCTTTGGCCAGGTAATTATTCCTGCAGGGTATCTGATTACTGGTAAGGCATAGCTGTTTATCGCATGGATCTTGTTCTTGCCATTGAGCTGGCTTCTCAGGACTTGCCTTATTCGTTGGAGGTATTTGGCTGTGGTGCCTTTCCTTGTGGCCTCATATTTATATATATATATATATATATATAAATAAACACACACACACACACACATTAGTAAAATAATTATGAATAGAATAAATGTGTAGCAATAGTAGAATGATACAAATTATTGCAAGAGTTACGTACCTTAGGCTAACATAGCTCATGTGTGGTTATCTGGGAAGTAGGCAGTCTGTAAACAGCGAGTACAGAGGGTCCAGTCTTCACTGATGAAATGAATGGTTATGCTCATGTAGGGCTGCATCTGCTCGTCCACAGGCCAGTTGTCAAGACATAATGCACCCCACTGTGAACCTCCTTTTCTACTTTGGTCCGGCATGCGTCATATAAGCGAGGCAGCTCGACTTCACTGAAGTGCTTGGGGCTGGGCATAATGTACCTCGGGTCAAGGACTTTGACGAGGTCTCGGAAGCTGTCCTTCTCAACTGTATACACGGGGACCATGCCTTTACATATGTAATGCAAGATGGCAACTGTGATTTGTTTATGGCACCGGGAAGTTTTCTCATACGGCGTGCATCGTGCTAAAGACTCCGTTATCGTTGGCTGGCTAGAGTTTTTCTTTTTGTAACTTTCCCTGGGTCTTTTATAACATGCTTGACCTCGCACTTTTTGGACTGTCGTGTATTCTTTTTCGTGGTTATTCTTCAAATGATAGAAGAGGTTTGTTGTGTTGGCGTCGGAGGAGGAAATCGTCTTGTAGCAGAGATTGCAAATGGCCGTTTTCTGCTCTGTGTCGGACTTCTTGAATCCAAAATACAACCAAATCACAGACGTACCCTTTTATTTTGGTAAAAGTTCTTTGGCTGCCTGCGTAGCTGTTTCCTGTTGTTGCAAACCTGTGTTTGATACACCATCCACCTCCATCTTTCAGCGCTCATGAGTTAAATGCCGTAAAGCATGTCGTAAACCCACATGTGAGTCAAATAACGTAAAGCAGCGTCCGTCATGTCACAAAACGGAGGTTCTTTGTAAAATAGTTATTTTTTCTTCTTATTTATCACTTATATAAACAGTGTATGCAAAGTGACGGCACTAATACATTCGTCGTAGCCTACGTTATGAAATATTTACATGAATCATTGATACAATTATGATAGAAACGATAGAGACAAACGATAGAGACGATAGAAGAAAATATATCACGATAGACACTTTTCTATCGTCCCCACGATATGTATCGTTATATCACCCAGCACTAGTTTGAGTAAAAATGACACAATAGGTAAACAAAATGAAATAGATTCTCAGTCATTTAGAACATGACAGTTCTAAGTGGTTAAAAAGAAGGCAACTGGATTTCTTCTTTTGATAAACAGAGAAAATAAAAACTAAAGCACGAGAATTAAAACTGTGACAAAAGGTATTGCCATTTTCACAGACAAATGTAAAAATGAAACTTTCTGACAGTGTCGAGATCCAATCAGATCTAATTTTGTTGTGTAGAAAGGCAAGATGGGCAGATATCCAATGAGAACTACCCTCTGAGCAGAGGACAAAAATATTTGATCTATCCCCAGGAAGATTAGCTTCTTTGCAGTCTCCTAAACTGATTATAGACTGAACAGAAAGTGAGTATCAGTCACAAATCAGAGATGTAAAGAGATCAGTGCAGAACACAGATCACCTCAGCAGGTGTCGGGTCAGTTTGATGCTTCACGCCTAGCTGATGAATTTATCACTTTGGTCTCAGACTCTCCTGAAGTTGAACTGACCTCTGACCACCCTGTCTCACAGGTGGTCAGAGGTCTGAATCTTTTCAGATATGAATGGTCTTCAGTCAAATTAATGACAGACCCTCATTCAGACGTGGATAATATTTACTACACAGCTCCTCAAAGAGATCAGTCTTTCAAAACTGAGCACAGGCCTCCAACAGCTTCAGTTTCAGGACAAGCCAGGACAGAATCAGAGATTCAGATGTTTCCTTCATCTGAGAGTAGGAGGAGAAGTGAAGGTCCTGGTGTGAGAAAAAGAGCACAAAGACACACAGAAACACACGTGGCAGGTCCCCACCTGCAGCAGCTGATTACTGTTCTTGTATCGTTAAAAAAAAAAAAAAAAAACCCTCAGCAAGATCACACAGAGAGAGAGTAAATCTGTTAGAGTGGAAATTTAACTAAGGAGTCAGGAAGCTGCAGCAAGGCCAATACCTCAGCGCCAAGTCAGAAGCTCATATGCACAAATTCACAATCACCAAGAAACTGAAGAAGCCACAGCTTTCAATTTAGATAACAATGTCAGGTTTTCAGATTAAACCCAAGCGAGCAGTTCGGCAACAGACAGACGCAGAAACCAGCAGGTAACGGGAAGTGAATTTATTTACAGTGCAATGGGACATTTACAGAGGGGAACCGGAGCCAGGACCTGAGGAGCAGAGAATGAGATGAGTATGGGATCGGTGAGGAGAGGAACAGCAGGAATGGCACAGGTAATGTTCCGTGTGGTAGTTCTTACTGAACAGGTATGAGTCCAGAACACAAGAGATGACGAGATCGACCCTTGTCCAGTGGTGGTCCGGTGTAGGTTCCAGAGAGCGGGTCCAGGTGGGGTGAGTATTTCCCGAGTGCAGGTAAGGTGACGATTCTGAAAGCGACTGACCAGTCTTGGAATCCAGGAGGCAGTAGTGACAGGGAAAGGCAGGTTCAATGGAGCAGGTGAGTACTTAATTAGGCGACAGGCAGTTGAAGACAGACCAGACTGGTTCCAGATGGGCAGGTAATCCTGAACACAGATTTGGAGATACAAAAACAGGGACTCAAGTTACAACAGGGAGTACACGAAAAAACACAGCTAAGTTTATCACAGGCTCTGCACTTTACCACATGGTAAACAATGCTCCAGCGCTGGTCTGGTTCACACTGCAGCCTTAAATACTCCTCCAACTCTGATCAGCCTGATCCGTCACAGGTGTGAGAGGAGTGGTGATGAGGCGTCAGTCACCTGCTCAGGAGACGCCCACCAGGAAGCACTCACACACACAAAACCACCAATCACCACAAACAAGACAATTTGCAGAAAACATTCTGCTGGTCCTTTAAAAAAAACAACTCCTGTAACCCAACAAACCAGTGAAACCAGTAAAGAGTCAAAAAGCGCCAATCAATTAGGACTGCTGAGAGTTTAGTCCTGTCTCCACCTTTGTTTCTTGATGAATCAAATCAAAAGTACAGAAGCAAAGAAAGAAACAAATATCATGATGACAATTCTGCTAGAGCTGCCGCGATTATTTTGAAAAGTCAACCCAACTAAAATATTATATAATATTAATTCATCAACATGTAATTTTTATGTGTTTAACCTTTGATTTCTTGAACATATCAACTGAAATGCTAACATTTTTCCCCACACAGCTAGTATGTGCTGCGTACATCAGAGGAGTTCAGATCAGCTCTGCCAGAGATCAGTTTCAAACTGTCCTGGCAGAAGAAGCAGAGCTTACAGCTGCAAAAGTGGTGAGATGAGTTATAAAATGTTTCTAAACACATAAGGGTTCTAAAGTATGGGAGCATCTAAATCTACCTGACAATGAAACAATTATTTAACTTTTCTGCAAGGTTTTCTTGACTTATGTATGCTAAAAACAGCCTAGAAATCAGATTCTAGAACTGGATCATGCTAATATCAAACTGATTCTAGAGCTTTGGATCCTGCTAACATCAAAGTGATTCTAGAACTTAGGTTTCGGCTAACATGAAACTGATTCTAGAACTTAGGTTTCGGCTAACATGAAACTGATTCTAGAACTTATGATTCTGGGAACATCAAAGGTATTGTAGAACTTTGGATCCTGCTAACATCAAAGTGTTTTTATTGCTTACGATCCTGCTAACATCAAAGTGATTCTAGAACTTTGGATCCTGCTAACATCAAAGTGATTCTAGAACTTTGGATCCTGCGAACATCAAAGTTATTCTAGAGCGTTGGATTCTGGTAACATCAAAGTTATTATAAAACTTTAGATTATGCTAACATGAAACTGATTCTAGAACTTTGTTTTCTGGTAACATCAAAGTGATTCTAGAACTTTGGATTCTGCTAAAATCAAAGTGAATATAGAACTTTGGATTCTGCTAACATTAAACTGCTTCTGGAACTCAGCATCTTTCTGACATCACAGAGAAAAAAGATTTTAGGGCTGACCTAGTTAACCTAAATCATTGTTTTAGACTGCTCTTTGCATCATTTGAACTTTTAAAAATGTTTCCATGACAACCAGACACAAACAAAAGAATGAGACATGAAACGCTGTGTTGAGTTTGTGTGTTTTTCCTCTGATCATGAGGAATGTAATGCAGGAGGAGTCTCAGAGTTGCAGAAATTTTCCAACTGCAGTTGAAACAGGAAACACAAAGTACTCACCTCATCTGAAGTTTGACTCCCACTCAGCTCCACTCAGAACAAACTGATCCACACAAAATCCCAGAAACACAGTGACACACAGTCCAAATCTCAGGATAGAGATGTCCCTGAGCTGCAACTGAGCAGAAAACAGCAGCAACAAGTGTTCACAGAGCAGCTGCTCCACAAACTCTCAGGCTGCAGGCTCAGACAGCTCCACCCCCAGATCTGCTCTGAAACATCGGGTGCACCGAACAACTGCTAACACAAACACACAGACAGACACACAGCGTGGAGGTGCTGGCAGGACTTTACAGGACATTCTTTGGACAGTAGATTGGATCTTTAAATAGACCTCCTCCACCACAGAGCAGTCTGCTTCAACAGCTTCATGCAACACAACTCAATTTAGAAAAGTTTTCCAGGAAATAAACATACATGTCCTTGAAATACTTGATTCAACAGGTGCATTTTTTTAGTAAGATAGAATATTTCTTCCTGCTGCCAGGACAGCGCCCCCTGCAGGAACATTTCTCTGCTGTTGCAGACTGGAATGTGATTAGTCTGATCTCTGAGAGTGCAGGTAAAGGTGTGTGTTTACAGGTTTAGTTCAGTTTAAACAAACTGTTCTGGCTGCTTATTTGAAGACAGGTTTAAGCTGTTGACTGAACGTTGGAGCACAGAGACCATGTGGACTGAGACAGATCAATGGTCTGAACTGCTTCTAAATCACACATGACAAGAAGTGGCCCTACACACACACAGTACTGATTTCAAAGAAAGTTTAAAGAATTATGCAGCTACAGTATAATGGTGCTAACCGATTGAGTGTTGATACATTTGTTTTAATATTAGTTAATAAGTTATAGTTGAGTTAATTATATATCCTGTTAATGCATATTTCATTACCAGTTGGAGTTTGTAACTGAAATGTTTTTCTTTCAGTTTAATTTTTATATCTATTGGTAAAAAAAATCCCTTAAAATATTACATATGAACTGTAGTACTTTGAGACTACAGTCCATAATTTAGGACAAATCACTGGTGCGTCAGTTGGCACATAGTCGTTGTGGCCCCTAGGACCAAAGCCTGGTAGTGATAGGTGTCCTTTATTTTTAAATGTGGCAACCCTAACCTCAGTTTAAACATAAACAAATTAAATAAAATAAAATAAAACCCTAAACACTTTTAGTGCTTTCATAGTACCTTTTTAAATCTGAAAATAAAAAGACTTACTAGTTGTTTAAAGTAAACAAAGCCAGAGTCCCATTAAAACAGAGCTTTGAGTATTAAAGTTATAATAAACAAAGACCCACCCTGAACAGACAGTGTGTACCACCCTAAGGTTTTTTTTTCATCAGGAGTTCTTTAATGGTTCTACAAAAATGTTTGAATCAATAAAACCTGCAGGACTGGAACTTTAGAGGAAAAATCAAACCAATGACTGCAGAACATATGCTGAGTGATAAAGTTATGCAATGGGCACATTTTTGGTATTACCATGATGAATACCAAAAATGTGTGAAATTAGTGCTCATCTATTTCAGAAAGTTCCCAGTGAGCTCTGAAAAGCTTCTGAAGAGCCCAAAGTCTCTGAAGAGAGCAGAAAAACTAAGAGTGAGCAGAGTGTTTTTGTTTCATCAGGCAGCAGCTGAGAGGGCTATGGACCTAAATACAGCCTGCTGTGTTCAGTGAGGACACATCAACATTTCCAGCACTCCTGCAAATGCTGGCTCTGTCAGAGTCCACATCTCTGTTCACCATGGTAAGAATCTAATGGTTATTCTTCTGAAATCTGTCATTTGTCATGAGGACAGCTACAACAACTCACGTTAACAAAATAAGTGCCATTCTCACTGCAAGTCTATTGCACCTACAGAGAGGGAACAGCATAAAGAGCAGCCTCAAGAAACCCACTCTGATTCAGCAGAGAGGGAAAATGAGGATGATGGTGACAATGATGAGGATGATGATAGCAGTGCTGGCAAGCCCTACAGACCAGGGATAAGTTAAGTCAATGGAAGAAAACCTCCATGTTGTGTGGTTCCAGGAGAGTAAAGTGTTTTATGTCAGACAGCAAGTTCAAGTCGCCTTTAGTTGGACTTGTATTTTATTTGATCTTTGATATTTGTTTCTGGGGGGTATAATTTAAAAGTTTGAATTACAGATTGATTCCTTCCCAGTTTATATTCAGGGGGTGTTAGCCCTTGTCCCTGAAAGTCAGATATACTTATGATTTGCAAATGTAGAAGACTTGTATAATACTTGCTGTCATTACAATGCGCTTACTAGCTGTGTGCTTTACTTGGTTTCATTCACAAAAAGTACAAATTCTGTACATAGTGTGTCTTCTTGATTTGTTGCAAGACCTGTAGAATTTGCATGAGCAAGACCAAAAGTCTCCATGGCTAGTCTGCCATCTTTTATAGGACTTAACACACACAAGTGACTCACAAGTCTCAAGTGCTGTTTGTTCACAGTTTTCCTTGTAGACTCCCCATAGAACACTTACGGCAGGTTGTGAGGAGAATTTAGTCAGCTGAGACATTGTGTCCTTCTGTTGTCTTTAGCATTGAATAAAACTTCTGGCTTCTGGTGAATGCACATGAAGTAAGTCATGTTTCCCAGGATCCCTGTGGGAATGTGTTTCTATTATATTTTAATTAAAACTTAAAGTCTGTCCATCGCTTGTCACGGCTACATGTTCAAAGATCAGGACCTCTATATCCTCTTGAGTCATATCTGGATAAATGTTGAGTCTTTGGACAAAGAAAGAGTGTGGCAGGTCTGACCGGAGGGCCGTCCCATCAGACCTTGTAGCTAGAGTCCCCCGAGAAGCCGCACACCAATGAAGAGATGCTACAGAGTAGCAAGGTAATGACCTACGAGCTGGAATTATCACCAAACTTGAGTTGATGATTTTAAAATCAGTTAAGAAGGAAGTGTCAGCTGCTCAAAAACAGCTGGAGGAAAAGGTCGCTCAGCTAAAGGGAACAATTTCTGATCTTGAGAGTGCAGCTAACGAGTATAGCGACCAGCCAACTAGCATGAAATCTATTATTGGTAAATCTCTCTGCTGCAGGAGACACTTTGAGCAAGAAATGTGAAGACTTAGAGGCACGCACTAGGTGGAATAATATTTGACTGCTGGAGGGCTCAGTGGGTCCATGACCTACAGAGATTATGGTCGAAATTTTTAAGAATTTGTTGAGGCTTGAGGAGAAACCCAGCCTGGATGGAGCCCACCGTATGCCACGTGCTAAACCAAGAGATGGTGAGCCGCCATGACCAATAATCATCAGGGCGACACAGTTTCAAAACAGAAAAAAACATTCTGTGGAATGCTGGAGAGGCTTTTCTTTTGCTACATAACAGGAAAAAAGTGTCAATTTTCCTGGACTTTATACTGACTGTGGCCAGAAGGAAGGCGGCTTTCATCCTGGTGAAGAAGGAGCTCCAAGGCTGTGCTAATGATAAATTCAGCCTCTGGTATCTAGCTACCCTACACATCACAATGTTAAATGGCCAGACTTATAATTTTGTAGACCTGGACATAGCTTTGGAGTTTAAAAGAAACTTAAGAAAGTTTTGACCTAGAGATGGCCTAACTTCAGGACATGTTGGAGCTCCTTGTATTGTTCTGTGGGGCTGTGGCTGAGATCCACACTTCAACCATATAATGTCACCTGTGTGCTGGGTTTGTTTCTGGTTACAGTCCTGAGTGAAATACTTACTTGGCAGATTATGGTATCAGTGTTGTACTAAAAAAAAAACCACTTAGGTACTGATGAATGTTTTTTTTCCATTTCTAAATAATTAACCTTAGTTTTTTAGCCTAAAGGTCACTGCTGACTGATAAATGTACCATAATCAAACCTTTTTGGGTTCATAGTATATTTTCCTGCTTTATAGATTCTTTTATTTTTTCATATGGAACCGCTTATCTACACATTCCCTCAGGTTGTTTTGTAGTATGATCAAACTACAGATAATGACAGGTTTTGGTTTTGTTTTAATGTGAGGAGAGGTAGCATGCATCATTGTTCTGATGCTTCTGCTAGAAGAGAGGGAGAGAGTGGGGTGTTTTGATTCCAAAATTGGAGGTTTCTACTGGCAAGGTTACTGGCTGGTTGCTGGCTGGTTACTAGCCAGGCTCTTGGAAGGAGTTTCAGCCTCAATTATATTGCTAGATCAAACTGAGCTTATCTGCAATAGACACTCTTTTTTTAATGTGGTTTACAATCCCTCCACAACTCTTCTACCTGAGGCTTTAATTGCACTGGATGCTGAAACAGGGTTTGACAAAACAGAGTGGAATTATTGGTAAAATTTGGATATGCAGGAAAATTTGTCTCAGGGTTATGAATATTATATGCAGCCTTTAAGGCAGCTGTCCAAACAAATGGCAAAAACTGTTTGTTTACCTCTTCTTCCACTTGCTTGTTAGAGGTAGGCATCAGGGTGGGGGTGTTTGTTGGTTGTTAAATGTTGATTTAATGTGTTAACAATTCAAAAACAGAATGTAAAAAACATCAAAGTGACAATTAAACGCACAAGGAGCATGAGTCAGAATCCTGCTTTGGGTGCAGTAACATCTAAAAAATCCTGAGAAAAAGCAGCATTCTTTACATTCCTCACATCCTGAGCTGAAACAACAGACACTTTCTGTTTTCTGTTACTCCTATTAGACAAACTAATGTCTCCACTTTTACTATTTTAACCCTTAAACAGGCAACGTGCACCAGGAGATACACTCTCTTTAACATCCTGCAGAGGGTGTGCTGGGAGGTTTTCACTAATCAAGTTAGCATTTATCAAAAGTCTTGTCTGGTATTAGCATCTAGATCACATGATTTGGTTCAGGCTATCTTTCATCGTTTCGTCAGCCTGATCAGAAAACATCATGGCTGCCAGTGGTGGAGAACCTTCTTCCTTGGGGGTAAGTAATCATGTATTAGTCATGCTTATTTTTAATAAAACATCAATATAACTTGCTAAAATTAATTAGGACTTTTTTCTTAACATTCTGCTGAAAAAAAAATGTTGCAACTGTATCTGTGGTGTTAGTTAGCAGCTTTTGAAATATATGTATCCCCTGAGATACGTTGCCAGATTAGGGGTAAAAATTTGATCAATGTGCATTATTCAAAATTTTGTTTTAAACTGTGAGGCATGTTGATAATTTCAATAGTACTGTATATTATCATGCACAGCTGTTACCATTATAACAGTATAACTGTATTTTGCTTTAATTTTTTTATCAAGCAGGGCATCTCAGCTAGGTCCTTTTATGGGAAAAGAAAGGAAAGCACAGGAATGAGAATGATAGAAGAGATCCCTGCAAGTTCTTCTGACTCTGAGTCAAACAGTGATGAAGACCAGGAAGTAATTTTCAACCAGCATGAGATAGAGGCAGTGAGTGAAGGCAGTTCTGATGAGGAGGATGAAAGTTTTGATGAAGATGTTGAAGAGATGGATCACAGTACAAAGTCCAAACTAGCCAAGGAATTCAGGTGAAAGTAGTTTGATTTAGGGACATTTATATGCACAACCCATACAAATTTATGTATTTTGTAGTTGATGTGAGGTTAAAAAACACAAGTCTTCTGTATTGTTGTGATATTTACTAAAAGTAGCATGCCACTAACCAGCTAAATTTAGTCCGTACTTGCTAATTATAGCACTTTGTACAAATAACAATACAGTTATGTATTTATGTATATATTTGTCTGTTTTTTACAGCTGGCGTAAGAAAAGGTTTGAGCACCAGTCAACAGCAGCTGCCAGTGAATTCAGCTCACCTGATGAGCTGTCTTCTCCACATAGCTACTTTGCCCAATTTTTTGATGATGATCTGTTCCAACATATTGCTGAACAGACAAACCTTTACAGCTGTCAATTAATTGGAGCCAGCATTAATACCACTGTAGATGAGATAAAGTCATTTGTTGGCATTAAGCTAATAATGGGAGTGGTGAAAATGCCATCCATGGATGATTATTGGGCAGAAGACACACGCTATGCCAAAATAGCTAATGTGATGTCAGTAAAAAGGTTTAAATGCCTCTCTCGATTCATCCACTTTCAAGACAATCAGGCATCACACCCAACCCAAGATCGGCTCTGCAAAGTGACACCAGTGCTGGAGCACATAAGAAAGAAGTGTCTGGAAATTGAGAGTGAGAACAAGTTCTCAATAGATGAAATGATGGTCCCTTACAAAGGAACAAAGGCTGGGTCTCTCCGACAGTATCTCCCAAGCAAACCTCACCATTGGGGCTTTAAGATCTTTGTTCGAGCAGGCATTTCTGGGATAGTGCATGACTTCCTGACATACACTGGAAAGAGCACATTTGGTCCAGGCCAAGGTCCAGCCAAAGAACTTGGAGTTGGAGCCAATGTTGTCATTCAACTCTGCAAGACAATCAAGAACCCTTCAGAGTGTGTTGTCTACTTTGACAATTTTTTCACCTCTCTCCCACTCATTGTGCACCTGAAAGAGTCCCTTGGTTTGCGTAGTCTGGGAACCATCCGCAAGAACAGGCTCAAAGGATGCACACTTGAGGATGACCGTGTTCTGCTGAAGAAAGGGAGGGGCAGTTTTGACTACAGGGTGGATAATGAGGCAGAAGTGGCAATTGTAAAATGGTCTGACAACAAAGTTGTCACCTTAGCTAGCTCTTGTGCTGCAATCAGTCCTCTCAAAGAAGTCAGACGTTTCTGCAGAGAGGAGAGAAGAAAAGTTGCCGTTCCATGTCCAAACATTGTGTCACAGTACAATGTTCACATGGGAGGAGTTGACCTTGCTGACATGATGGTGGCCTTGTACCGCACTCCTGCAAAATCCCATAGGTGGTACCTGTGCCTCTTTTGGCAAATGGCTGATATAGCCATCACCAATGGATGGCTGCTGTATCGCCGTGATGCCAAAAGCATTGGTGTGCAAAAACACAAAAAGCTCAAGGAATTCAGGCTGGAGGTTGCAGATGCCCTTATTCACAGTGGAAAGAAGAAGGGAAGATCTTCCAAGGGAGGGGTGGAGAATGTGCACAGCCCCAACAGATGCATACAAAGGCCAACGGCCCCAAGACCCATGGTTGATGTCCGCCATGATCGAGTAGATCACTTCCCAACTTTCACAGACAAGGGAAGGTGCAGGCTTTGCCCCGAAGGACAGACAACAATCTACTGCACAAAATGTGGCGTTCGTCTGTGCATCGTCCCAGGGAAAAATCCGCGCAACTGCTTTCAAGCGTTTCATAAAAAATGAAATATAGACTGAGGGGCATTGTTCATAGAGTTACCATCATTATGGAAAACTTGGCCCCATAAAACCTACTCAGGGTGTTCAGTTGTGTATGCATCGTTTAAGAAAACATTACTGTGTTGTTTTTGTTTTTTATGTAACTTTCAGTGCACAACCCGTTCTATATATTTGTCATGAAATGTTGAGAATGCTTTGTTATGAGATTACTAAACAGGATTGGTAAAACTGAATAAAATCAACTTTGAAAGTACTACATGTGATGTAAATGACCTAAGAATACAATAATGTACAATTTACCATAATCAAATTGAACATTAATAGGTTTATCATTTTGGCTGTATTTGTACCTTAATAGGGCAACGTATCCTGGGAGACACAACTCATAAAATCCAAAATATTGAATATATTTATATTTTCGATGTTTAAATATTTTTCTTAGGGCCTAAAGACATAAGTAATAATAGGAAATAATGTTTTGCAAATTATTTTCCACTCTTGCCTGTTTTAGTGAAGAATTATCTGCAGCAGAACAATAGTGAAGCTCAGAGAGAGGTCTGCAGAGAGCAGAACCCGTCCCATACAGAACCCGTCTGACACACTCACACACAGACACACACACAGTAGATTATGAATCAGTTTCTCTGCTAACGTTCCCGTTTAGCCTCTAAATGATTAATGCTGCTGAAATTAGGTTGGACTCTTCAGACAGATGGATGTCCCAGTTAATACTTGTGGCAGCTGGCCCTTTAACATCAGGGGCCTATGACCTCAGAGGGCCCACAGTTTGACAGAAGGACCTCAGGGAAAAAGACTCTGGGCCAGATCTGAAATGAATATTGAGCAGTGTCATACAGGGAGCTCATTATTGACTGGATGGAGACTGCAGGACACCAACACAAACATCAGCTTCACAGAGCTGAAGAGCTAAAAGCCCCAATCCTAAAGGGGATTGTTCTGTCCATCAATCAGCTGCTGCTTCTTACCTCTGTCTGTAGAGTGGCTTCCATCTTGAATGCTGACTAATTTGTCTCCTTCACTGATAATAAATCCGCCTGAAAGCAAAAAGCAGACATTTAATTCAAGGCCTAGACTTCCATTACGTCAGTGTTTTAGGCTAAGATCATCCTATGATTAGAAGGAAAGTTACAGATGGTTTAATCAAACTTAAAATAAACATTATAAAAAATAAAGCAATATCCCATGAAGTTTTACATAGTCTGTTAGTATGTGTTGTGAATACCTGTAAAAGTCACTGAGTTTTAGCCATTTTGTATAGGTTAAGGTTGATTAGCTGTGACTAATCTACTAAACATCATGTGAACAAGTGACTAAAGTAAATTCAAAAAAGGGAAACTAAAACCAAAACACCAAAAATGAAATAAAACAAACAAACAAACAAAAAAAAAACATGACTTGACACCTTTTGCCTTCAGAGATAATAACACCTCAACATTCTGAACAAATTCCAGACAAACCAAAGCCTTTCTTCACTGGAAAAAAAGCATCAAAGCCTGGAACTGGATGTTCTCCAAGAGTTTGTTTCAAATAAAAATCAAACAGAATTGTACACATGGACAAAGGTCTGTAAGCTGCTGCAGATTTGGAGAAGATGTGAAAACTAATACTCGACTCAAAATTCTTACGCACCAACTAGAGCGGGACTAGAAAGGTCAAAAGTCAGTCAGAGGCATGTTCATCTCAGCTGCCATTGAGAAAAAAAGATGTGTTGAGAAAATAAGTAAATCTTAGCTTCTTCTTTATTTCATAGATATTATTTCAGCAGTTTTTCACCACAGCTGGTAGAGAAGAAATTCAGGATTCATCAGAACTACTTGGTGGTGAAGACTACTTCCTGAAGATATGATGAACTCTGATGATGTCTTTATATTCATATTTGCACACATATTTCTAATTTATTTGTATGGTTTTTTTTGTGTGTGTCTCTAAATCAGTTCTTGAACCTTGTGGGAGTCTAGTTCCTGTAATGATGGTTTATGTTTAGGACCCAAACATGTACAGATATGAGCTGGTAAACATGCTGAAACTACTTTATCTGTTTTAGTGGAAAACACACATAAAAATAAACAGGTCTTGAGATAACATAATGTTCTGTGGTCACAAAAATTAGTCATTACTTGACTAATGATCAGTCAAAAATAAGAGAAAAATACTAGACTTTACTGACAACTATCAAACATATAAAAACATCAAACTCTTCTACATGGCCAAAAACTGTAGCAACACATCGCTATTAAGTAAAAGCAAAACATTTTAAAAACTATGTCCACCACAGATGAAAACAACTGATTATGGAGTCTGTTTATAGATCCAGAGAACAATGGAAAAAACACCAACACCACAGCCCAATCAAACACAAGATTTGTACAAATAACTGCAGGAAGGTTTACCTTCCTGTGAATGGTGGTGTCTGGATTTTCTTTTTCTGTACCAAAGTACAATTGATGAATCTACGAAGACATTCTTGACTGTTTACTACCTTGTAAACACTCATTGGTGGCACGAAAAAATAATCAAACTGTGTTTGATGTGCTATAAAATCACTGAACTTCCACAAACATCTGGCTGACGTTTCAGCTCAAGTTTCTCGACCATAACAGCTGATCGATCAATAGCCCAATCGATGAGGAGAACGTACAGAAATGACGTCACTGTCTGGCCTCCCTTGGTGAAATGGTTTGAGTTTATGCTTCTTTAAGAGGCCTCTGTGGAGTCAACCTTTAATCCAGACCTTTAATGTGTCTGCCAGCCTCCCTCGAGGAATTCTTAAAGGCAACACTTGAATCTGACTGCAGGGTCAAAGGTCACTTAACTGCAGAAAATGGAGAAGAAGGGCTAAACAGGTCACCTCTCTGCATAATATGAAAGTTTATGAAGCAACGAGCAGCTGCTATGGATTATTCAAAAATGTTAAGTCTACATCAGTGATTTGTTGGTCACAGGCTGAAAACCAAACTGAGACTTCTTCCGCCATTGAAGTCAGGAAGGAAACAACTGGGGCATAATCATCATCATCAAGGGAGTGGAAGTTGATTTGTTACCCCTCTGAGCCAAGACTACCTGGCCATGAAGTCTCTTGGCAAAGGTCTCTAAGCTGTGGATTCCCACAATTGGCAGGAACACAAGAAAAAGGCACTTTTTATCAAAAACACACAAAACAAGACTAAATAAAGGAAATGCAAAATTCCAAGGGGTTAGATCAGAAAGCATATAATCATATCATAAAATATTACATAAAGGGCATAAATTCATATTTTTTCTACATTTAAAAAATTGACCAAGTAGTCCCCAGTCAGCAGGAAACACCTCTACAGTAGTCTGTATAGACTTACAAAACAAACACTGTATCTAGTTGTAATCAGTGCTCAAAGTGGGCCAGTAATCCTCAGTACTTAGTACCGGTACTTCTAAATTCTTGTCCTTAGTGTACAACACTTTTTATAGCATACCACCACTCCTCATAAACCTGCTGGTATTCAGCGTCAAGGTCACAAACTATAAAGTACAGCCTATTATCAACACCTCAGCAAACTATTATAAAAAAGCAGAGAATGCATCTTAACAAGCGCTACCCTCAGCTGCTGCTTTATAATTGAGGACCATTGCCTGTTTTATGACTGCGTCCACACAGTTGGGTACTCTGGTCAATTAAAGTTTACGTACCACAAGTCCTGCAGCTGAAAACCCCTCTAATAAACAGAAGCTTTGGGTACAGAGATGTGTGTTGCTGCTAATCCAGCTAGCCAGAGTTCTTTATATTCCTTTAATTTTTACCAGAAAAATAAATCAAAGAGGAAAGGGTTGCACAGCAGTCAAGGTGCAGCTCACCTGTGATAATTTCCACTTTAATTCCACTGTAATCCCTTTTAAAAAAACTACATCCAGGGTCGTAGCTACCATTGAGAACACCGAGGTCCGGATCTCAGTATTTTTCTGCTGTATATATAATAAAAAATTATTCAAAACAACGCTTTTTAACAGCGTGGTTCTCTGCGTAGCTCCACCAGTTTACTGTAGGAGGCGCTGCAACTGTGTGCACAGGGCTCTAAAGTCTCACGCATTGACCGTGAGACACGTATTTCGTGAAGTGCACACGCTCACACACCACACTTTGTATTTCTCACGCAAAAAAAACACGCACATGGCCTTTTTGTTACTTTAACGTTATATTTAGCAAGTTTTCAGATCCCTCCAGCGTTTTTTAAAGCGACTAGCGACAAATCTAGTGACTAACCCAAGCACTGACAGCTGTCAATCTCACAGCAGAGAGGAGACCCGCTCCACTGTGTCCACAGTGGCGCTCCCGCGCGCCCCCTTGAGCACGTGCGGGAGCGCAATTGTTTTTGTGTGAGTCGTGCATCAAGAGGAGGTCTGGAAATGTTCAGGTTAGCTAAAGCTACTAATTACTAATAAATAACAAGTTACAACTGTTTACTGATCAGTATTTACAATATAACAGCTGAGAGGATGGAGAGAAAGAATCAGAACAGACAGGAGAAGGAGACAAGTTGGACTAATGTTAGCTGGAAGTGTAGAAACAGCCACCTAATACCAAAGGATTTATTTTAAAATATTGTTTATATTAAAAAAGTGCATTAGCAAGATGTGTAATTTATTCAAAGCTATACTTGCTTGACTATATGACTAAGAGGAGAAAAACACAAGTAAGGAATGAAGGAGAAAGACATGAGGTCGGTGATCAGCTGCTGTAGAGGAGAGCAGAGATGACATCAGGTAGGAATAATTCAGCTTGTGAGGCCACAAAAACCTAGATGCCNACCACTGTGTCAGTTTGGGGAAAATAGTGCAGGCAGACATGGCAAGACCAACACCACAGAGGAGAAAGTGGACATGAGAGGTGAAGATGATGATGATGATGAGGGAGAGGAACAGAGAGGTGCAGAGGAGAGGGTTGGGGCAAGACCTTACTCTGAAGATCCATCTGAATGGCCTTCACCACAGGAAGTGGGGGACTCATTGAGACAGTTCATGGTGGAAAATGGCCCACAGAGATGTTCTGATGGGCCATACCCCATATCAGGTATTATATGTTATAAGTTCATGAATAAAAAAAATGTGTTCACGTAAACAGGTAAAAAATAAATAAATAAATAGGAGGGGGGGGATATAATGTGTCTGCATACCCCTCAGAAAGTAGGTAGTTGCACCTCTGCATGTCCACTTTGCAAATGAATTATTCGTGGGCTAAGCTGCCGCTGATCCCGTCCTGGATTACAAAGCGGGATGTAAATATAATGTAAATATAATTTTGAATATATTGTTTTTTCACTGACTCTGTCGTGCTAATATAAATCCCTGTGGTTCCAACCCTGAATAAAAGAGGAGGGTTGAATGTACAGCTGGCAATTCCACGACACAAAACTGTCTTTTGGTTCAATTTGATATTCTAACAAATTAATTTATGTAGTGTGGGATCAGGCAAAGCAATAAAGTTATAAAATTATTTCATAAAGTTAATTTGTAGTTCTAAACATATTTTGAGTGTTTTTTACTCATTTTTTATCTTGCCACCGTTGATATTCCTCCCTCCTACAGCCTGATCAATATCACCAAATATGCAAATTAGGTGATGACATCATCTAACAACTTCTAGCAGCTCAAAATCTCACTCCAAGCTCATATCAAAACTTGAGAGCCCTGTGTGTGCAGGTGCAGCCAAACTCAATGTTTACGAAGAAGAGTGCAGCTTTGCGTACCTTACTGCTAAAATAAAGACCAGAAGAAGAAGAGCGCCACTTACAGTGAAACACAACTGAGGTAACTTGCTAAAAATATTCCCCTTCAATTCTACGAAGCTGAAGTTGGTTTACGATTGCAGCTTCCGATTTGGAAAATGGCTAAAGGGCGATTCCACCTAATTTTTCACTACCTTCAGCATCTTTAATCTACTCTAGTTAAAAACTACAACATCTAGACACTTCAAACCTGGACCAGATTATTCTGCACTGATTGCAGAACATTTAAAACCAAGTGTGTGATCTGTGAAACCTTAATCTAATTTGTTAAAACCTCAATAAAGGGGGATTTTAGCACTTTTTTTATATATTCAGACCACACTAGAACTGGTCCAGCTCCAAAACTACAACATCTCACTGGTATTTGATAAAAAAGGTAAAATCTATGCTAAAATCTTGTGTTTTGAATGTGTTTGTGCAACGTGAACAATCAACATTCATATAAACTAATTCATGTAATTTCACTGACTTGTCATGGTTGTGCCCTGAGTCCTCTGTTGCTTCAGATGATGTCGATCCTCATGGATTTACACATACAAATACATGTCATATACACATTCAAGTCACTTGTTTTAAATAAATGCTTCTATTTTAATTAAGTTTTGGTCTTCATTGTAACTGATGTGCAGGGGTATAATGAGTGGTTGGACCTCAGTATTTTTTTTAAGTCTGGCTACAACCCTGACTACATCGGCAAAACCAGAAATACAAAAACTTTTTTTTGGGTAGGGGTGGGTGGTGGTAGGTGTTCTGTCAAAAAAGCACCTTATCTAGAAATGCTCAGTGGTGGTTGGGAAACAACTTGACGTGTCAGTGGTCAGTGTCAGAAATATGGAAAACAAACAAACAAACAAACAAAAAAAAACAAAGACTGCTCATTATTTCCTCAGATTCATCTATTTTAACTATGCTTTGAATATTTGAAAATCACTACCCTTCCCTAGTTAGGACATGAACTTCTCTAATGAAAGTTTCATTTAGTAAAATTGTAAAATCTCATGTCTTCTTTTCTACATGTTATACAGAAAGTGGGAGGAGTTCTGTGTTTCAGATGCAGCCCCCAAGTGTCTGGCTATCACTCTGCAGCATTAATGTTTTTATTTAAACTGAGCTGCCTCTCTAACAGATGGTATTATGATAACATGAAAGCTCCTGTCCTTTACGGCTCCACAACCACAGAACTCTTCAACATCTCCACGGGCATCAAGCAGATTGTATCATGGCGCCAGTGCGCTTCGATCTTTACATTGCCTCCATCAGATGACATCATCCTGGGGTTACAATCCATTTCTGATAGGATGGAAAGTTTAATCTGCACCAAAATTCCCAAAGCCAATATGATCAACCTGCAGTCTGATTGCATGATGGTAACTTCAACCAAAGAAGCCATGCAGATAGCTATGAACTGTTTCAAGAACACGTAAAACTTCTGGTATGAGACACAAACACAATAAAAACCAAGACTATTTTTGAACTAGTCTTGACAGAGCTGAACATCCAAATGCTGACATCAAGATCAATGATGAAAACCTTGAGTCACTCTCAGAGTTAAGGCACATAGATAGCATCTTATCAGCTGATGCTACACTTGATAAGGAAATCCAACACCCCATCAGACAAGCAGCTAGTGCCTTTGGGAAATTTAAGGTTCAAATTTTCGATGAAAGAAATTTCTCTTGAATAACTAAGCTCCCAGTATACAATGCTGTAGCTCTCACAATCCTTTGCAGTTCAGTGACATGGACTACCTACAGATGTCACATCAAGGAACTGAAGAGATTTCGCCAAAGCTGTTTGTGGGAGATTCTCAGTATTCATTGGGGAAACTACCACACCAACATCAGCATTCCAGAAGAAGCCAGTATAACCAGTACCAAAGCACAAGTCATGAAAAACTAACTCCAATGGGCAGGCTATTGTTGGTGCATGACAGGATCCCATCTTCTGTACCAGATTCTGTATTCGGAACTGAGTTCAGGCAACATAACTTGACAGGAACACAAGAGATGGAAGGACTTCTTAAAGCTGGAACCATCAACATCAACATCCGGGAAACCATTACTCTGTATCGCCCTCTTTGGAGGTCTGTGATAGTCACCACTGAGACCAGAGTAAACCGTAGAGATTGCCAGAGAATTCCCAGGTAGTAGCATAATGAACATCAAACAACCCTTCCTTCAGCCATCGAATCCTGCAAACTACGTGTGCCAACTGCCAGAGGCTGTTTAAATCACGATCAGACCTGTCAACCAAATCAGGATTGATTATTATCATCATTCACCCTGAAGGACTGCTGCTTACTGGTATGAGCACCAGAACCATGAGTTTTAATTTAAAAAAAAACATAAAATCACCAACACGAGAGAAAGTTGTTGTGTTAACGTACTGTTTTCTGTACTTGTGTGACTGTATTTCCTGATGGAACAGATGATTTGTTAGTTTGTCAGTTTTCACATACTGCATCCAACAGGAACAAAACCTTTGTCTTGTGTTTTAACAATTCTGCTGTCTGACGGTGGTTGGAGTGACTTTTAATCTAAACCATTCTGATCATTCCAGTTGGTAAAAATCATTTTTCAGTAATCCACCCTTAGCCACCAAGAATGTGGCTGCCAGTTTGGGAGGTCCTTGTGTTTCTGTGGAGATCAGTCAGCCCAGAATAAATCTTTTAGGTCAGGGTTTAGCTGCAGGCCTGCTCCAGCATCTCATTGGCTGTCTGAAAATTGTTCTGTGAGCTGAAAAACCTGCTCACATTCTTCTGCAGTGAGCTGCTCGTCTAACTGAGCTCAGAGCAGAGAGATTTAGAGATTTATAGTTGCGTTGTTGTCTCCTCTCAGCTCACACAGCTCCAGTAATGTTACAGAAGCAGGCAGGATTGATTTGATCATTTTGTTTAATTGATGTGACTATATACTGCTTGGTGATCATTGTGTTTCACAGCTACAGTTCTTACTGTCAGACAGCATGATTATGCTACGTGTGAAGGAGAAGACATAAAAATAACAAAAAGGAAATGTTGGAAAAAAAGACCAAAAATGTCAAAAGTTTGAGACTAGTTCAGACAGAGAAAAACCAAAAACACTCTCCAGTATCTGCAGCCCTAGAGGATATCAACCTATTTCTGTTGTGAAGTTCAACACATCTGTTGGAGCTGTTCCTCTAAAGCTCCAGTTCTGACAGAAAATAAAAGCAGATCCAAGTAAAACACACAGTGGTATATGCTCTCTGGGCACAAAACATGGTTAGTCTACCTGGCTAAATCATATCTGGAATCCATTCTCCATACACAAATATAACTCCATGAACTTTTCTGTCAGTTTCTATAATAGATGCTGTGTGCAGAAACAAACCTGCTGCTGACTTTTAATTATTAAACAGACTGGATTCCAGGGTTTCCCCCGGAAAAGAGGCTAAGCCCGGTGGTAGGTGGCCATTCGCCGGCCAACCGTGATTTAGTAAAAAAAAAATATTAAAGCTGACAAGAAAGTTGAAAATATGGCTATTTATTATGTAATATTGTAAGATATTTGTGCCAAATATTTACACAACTACAGTTTTACAAAAATGCACTTTTGAAATATTTTTTTAAACAAAAATACAATTAAAATAAATACAAATTGTTTGCACCTAATTTGAATCCTAATTTAAGTCACATTTACAAATAAATTCAATTAACATAAATGAAAAAGTGCTAACAAAGCACCAACACACGTTTCACTTCAAGGCCAATGAATAACAACAGAGATGCTGACTGTACTGTGCTTTTTGTGGCACAGGCTGCATGTTGGATCACTACATGTAACAACAAAACAGAGCATATCTAATGCTGAAATTAATAGCATCATTTTACTGTTAAACAAGGACAATATTTTCACTAAGTACGAAACATGCTTACCATATTCAGTCTTGTAAAGTTACCCATTGAATTTTAGCTCAACTAACCATTTTTGGTTAAACCCGCTCGTTATGTTTATTGCTGTGGCTCCAGCGATGAGCTAACTCCAGTGGTAGCTGAAGGAGGCTCGGCCTCAGGGCTTATTAGAGACGTGCAGGGCTCCGCAAATGGCGTGCAGACCTGAGCGCACGCTGGAGGCGTTTATACTTGGCTCTTACGTCGGAGCAGTTTTCTCCAAACAGACAGGGGGCAGTACGCTACGTAACCAGTGGAAATATTATACAAAGGTTTGGTCTAGACTAAATGTACACATCTAAAATATATCCACAACTAAAACCTGAAACCATTGTTTACCTGACGAGCTTTGTGAACATACTAACAGCAGAATAAGTACTGAAATTAGTAGCAGTGTGGAGTGCAGTGATGTTCCTAGGTTTTAGAGCTGCTACCAACAAAGCTGCAGAGAGTTGAGCAGACTCACAGATGCAAGAAGCCGATCCATGTGAGAGTCTGAAAAGGAGCTGAGGCTCCTCATTATCCACCCTGTTTGTCTGCTGTTTACAGCTCGCCCGCAGTCTTGACACAACCAATAATTATACTCACAGTCACACCCACCAGGCCAGGTGAGGCTGAATTCTGCACAAACAAACACTGCTGATCTACAGCTCCACCTCTGCTGCTGGTCCAGCCTGAATTACAAACCAGCTTCAACATATCCCAATATCTTCAGGTCACCTGGTTTAACTAGGACTAACAAGAAGACACACCAAGTGTTCCTTTAAGGCTGGTCATCAACTCAGTAAGTTGATCGGGTTCTGTGCATATCTGTGCATCTGATCTTGAATCAGAGGACCAATCACATTCTTGGATCAGGAGGGAAATATGCAAAATTCAATAAACTTATCAGAATAATCACAAGTGGGTCTGACTGTTCTTATCATGTACAGCACCTTAAAAAAAAGTCTTAAATGTTTCTATATTTTTTTCACATTTCACAATTGTAAAGTGGAAGAAAAATAATTCATGGTTTTCAGTATTTTTTACAAATAACAATCTGAAGTGTAGTGTACATTTGTATTCACCCCCTTTATTCTGATACTCTAAACTAAAAATTCAGAGCAACCAGCTGCCTTCAGAAGTCGCCTAATTAGTAAACAGAGTCCAGCTGTGTGTTATTTAATCTCATTATAAATCCAGCTGTTATGTGAGCCTCAACGGTTTGTTGCATTAGTCATCAAAAAGCCTCATGAAGACCAAGGAACACATCAGTAGGGCTGCCACTATCTGCTATTTTGATTTTGATTAAACTATCGATTAAGTTATCAATTATTCAGTGAATCATCTTCCAAAGATCATATTTCACAATTATTTTACTTAATTTTATTTTCTAAAAGTAAACTTTGGCATTTACAAGGTATCACTAAATAAAAGGTAAATAAAGACTTGCAAATTGAAATACAAAATATAGGTTTAAAGTACAAACTCCAACATGACATGAATAAAATAATATTTTGATTATGTATTTAAAAATTACAAACCTGAATATTCAGCATGTTGTAAGGATTTTATTGGTAAAAACTGCAGCAAGCTGAATTGCTGGCAGCTCATCAGTATCATTAGATACAGAATGCCAACGAAACCTTGAACAAGGTTCAAAGCAGTTTTATTGTCAGCTTGAAGTACTCCATTACTTTAGACCTCTTCAGCCTTTGGAAACATTTTCTAAGTTTTTTTATCTCAATTGTTGCAGCTGTGGACTCTGCTTTATCCTCCATGACCTCAAAAAACTCATCTGAGGTGGGGCAGACGGGAGCTTGTCTGACATATGCAGACTAGTGGTGTGGAGAAAAACTGCTGATATTTCAGTTTAAACATTTAAGAAACTAAAAGATAAAAGGCATAAAAATGATCTGTCGACTAAAAATATTGATCTTGATGGAATATCAAGGCCGCCCACCTAAACTGACAAGTAGAGCAAGAACAGCATTAGTCTGAGAAGCAGCCTAGAGAAACTCTGGAGGAGCTGCAGAGACCTACAGCTCAGGGGGGACAATCTGTCCACAGGACAGCTATTAGTCATGCTCTTCACACATCTGTTCTTTAACAAAAAGTGTAAGAGGAAAATCATTGTTGACAGATAGACATAAGATGTACTGTTTGTAGTTTGTCACAAGTCATGTAGGGAACACAGCAAACACGGACGAAGCAGCTCTGCTTTGCTTAGACCAAACTAACACTGCATATCACCCTGAACACACCATCCAACTGTGAAACATGGTGATGGCAGCATCATGCTGTGGGGATGCTTTTCTTCAGCAGAGAAAGAGAAGCTGATCACAGTTAATGGGAAGTTAGATGAAGCTAAATAAAGGATAGTCCTGGAAGAAAACCTGTTTGTGGCTGTAAGATTTGAGACTGAGGCTGAGGTTCACCTCCCGTCAGGACAACGACCCGAAACATTCATCCAGAGCGACAATGGAATGGGTCAAATCAAAGCATATTAATGTGTTACAATGGTCCAGTCAAAAATCAGCTTTGTTGAACCACTAAAATAATTTTGATTAACAATTTGTTAAACTGATGCATTAGTTAAATTGATATACTTTTGTTAAATGGGGAAAACAGTATCTGAAAAACAACAAAAAGAATAATCGGTCATCTGTTGCTCTGATTAGTAGACATCTTTATCGGCATAGGTCATGGAAAAACCCCACATCGCATATTTATCATTGCATATTTGCTTAATTATGTGTCACTTCTGGAGCTGCTTGTTATTGAGTCATTTAGATGTAATCTGATTTAATGAATCTTTACACTACACAGAGATCAAATCAATCCAGCAGTCACTGATATTGCTCAATAAGTTGGCAGGAAAATAAGTTGTTTAAAGACATTTCTCCTGCAGGTCCCAAATGCTCAAAGATATTGTGTGCTGTGACAATAAGGGCATCATTATAGAAGTTTGCCACGTGTTTGTTCTCAGTGTGATAAAGCTACTTCTAACTTTTCTTTACTCCTAATATCAGCCCAGAGCTGGTGGCACAGGTTTATTTCTTGTCGAGTTTGGAGTACCGTATTTTCCGGACTTTAGGTCACACTGGATTATAAGACGCACTGTCAATGAATGGTCCAGGCCTACACCGCTAGCTCAGCTCCGCGCGCCGTGCACTGAGCCCTGTGGGACTATAACTGAGCCTTAATGCTGCAAGTGGTGCGGCTTTGTAGTTTACCAAAGTCGTACTAAAATATTATGACTTCTTACATGTATAAGGCGCTCTGGATTATAAGGCTCACTGTCGTTTTTTGAGAAAATCGAATGCCTTTGAGTGCCCCTTATAGTCTGGAAAATACAGTAACTATTTGGTTTAAAACAAAGTGATCTCAGATTTGTTTTTATATTCTTTTTGGCCACAAACAGCTGATTACTACAGTTGTACAGCGAACAGTGATTGCCTGGTCTGCCCCTCAACATATCACCAATCGTCTACTGGTGATATACATTGTTGATAATTGTTGGACTGGCCATCTTTAGTTCAACTATTTTTCATCCAATTCTACTATTTATAGAAAACAAAGATTTTGAACAAAAATTGTAGAGTGTAGGAAGAAATCCAACTGTTGAGACATCAGGTAATAAATCATGTTACCTGACATTATGGTTGGACAGAAAATAAGTCCATGCATGCAGGAACTCCGAGTCATCATGTGGAGATAAACATGAGGAGGAGATATGCCTGGGTCTGAGGTCTGAGATGTTCAGCAGTGAGTCAGGACTCTGTGATGCTTCAGAGGCTGGTGCAGCATCAACAGTAGCTGCTTTCACTGATGCTCAGGCTGAAACAGCCTGATGAAGGGCAAGGCTGTGGCTCAGGGGACAAACTTGGAGTTATAATGACAGCTGAGTCTTCTGGAGCAGCCACTGATCTGTGAACAGTTGCTCTCTAATGGATGTGTCATGTTCCAAGTCAGCAGAGCAGGTGGAGTTCTGGTTTCATTTCCTGTGCCCCGTACTCACTTTACACAGGGTTTCTTGAACAGATCCAGTTCAGCTCATCCTAACTATGAAGAATTAGGTTTAGTGGTTCAACAAAGCTGTTTATCAACTCAGGAACTAAACCCAGGATTTCCGACTCTGGATCTGTGAGTTCATGTAAAACAGGAGGAGCTGGAATCAGAGAACCAGTCAGTCAAGAAGCTGGAACAAAAGCTGACCAAAAAAAAAGAAAGTAATATGACAAAATAGTCATCAAAAAAACTAAAATTATCAACCTTACTAATATGGCAGCTACATCACTATTATAATGTTTTAATGTGCTGCCTTTCATTGAAACATGATCAATACAACCTTATTCTGTTTATTTTACAGTTAACCTGTGATTTTCATCAGTCTTATTTATTTATTTTTGTTATTAAATCTCTGTAAAAATTAACATGAATGCAGTTTGGTTAATACAATGTGTTCTGTGCTCATTTTTTAATATTTGAGCAGAAGAATATTTGTAATTTTGATGTGTTTATTGAAGAAAAATAATTAACGTTATTGTCAATCAGAAAAAGGCAGGATGTTCCCTCTGGGTTGGGGATGAGCCTTTGCCTCAAGTGGAGGAGCGCAAGTAACTGGGAGTCTTGTTCACAAGTGATGCGAGGATGAAGCAGGAGATGGTCAGACAGACCGTGGCCTCATCTAAAATAATGAGGGCATGCTTCAGTCAGCTGTGGTGAAGAAGGAACTGAGCTGAAAGCCAGAGCTCTGAATTTTCTGGACCACCCATGTTCCAACCCTCACCTATGGTCATGAGGTATGGATCAGGACTGAAAGAACCAGATCCTGGATACAAGCAGCTGAAATGAGCTTCTCTGTAGGGTGGTCGAGCTCAGCCTTAAGAGATAAAGTGAGGAGCTCCGCCAGCTCAGAGTAGAGCCGCTGCTCCTCCTCATCAAAGAAATCAGCTGAGGTGGTTCAGGTATCCGATTACAATGCCTCCTGGAAGCCTCCTTATCGGGTTTGTCGATGTACCTCCCAAACAATTTTAAAATTTAAACTCCCACTGTCTTCAAACAAGTCCTCAGAGACTGAAACAAACCTCCAACCACACACACCTCAGGACATACAGAGTTAACCAACACGTGTAGCTTCAGGCCTAACAGAGATGATGAATTAAACCAGAAGAGCTGGAAGTGGGTGGGATAACCCAATGCAAAGACTCTGAACCTGCTCTGACTGACCCTAGTAGGACGGAGTTGAGCCCACGAAAAAGGCCATCAGTAGGCACTTGGATAAATGCAAAACCCAACCTTGGAAGTGTGTCATGGAAAAATCTGCCAGATTGGCTAAAGCCAATGCCCAGAACACCCATATCACTGTGAAACCCCTCTAAATTGAGTATGTTGTGTGTTTTCTGCCCAAGTTTGGAAATTTGTTGAGAAATTTTGCCGCACTTTATGTCTACTGGGTAGCGCCAAATATTTTCTATTGGTTTAATGCATTAGGGACACGCTCCCTAAATATCTACCTGTGATAAGCTCTAAATCCTGAATGGGTAATCTGATTTACAAAAACTTACAATTATTTTGGAATCTGTGCACAGCATGCAAAAAAAAAAAAGAAAAGAAAAGGAAAGCTGCAAAACGCTGAAAGCTTTATCAATGTATCTACCATTAGTTTTACAGGAGTGGTTAAAGATTAAAGCTCCAGTGTTAAACTGTGGTAACTATTATTAAACAAATGTAACTGCTGTTAAATAGCTATAACTTTTGTTTAATTACTTAAACTAGTCGGTGACCGTTAGTTCAACACTGAAACAACTGCGGTTCAACGGTAACTAACCGCCAAATCTGCGGGAGATTTGAATGGCCTGGCGATGCTAACATACTAAATAAACTAGCCTGGTTTGGCGCCACCGCCAGTTAATCCGAGCCTTTAGGTGTGAGTTTACCTGCTGCTGCTTACTGCAGTAGTTGTTCTGTGGTTCGGACCGTAGGGTCCACCAGAACCGGCTGCTTGTCCGCTCTCTCCACCGTCTGGGGGATGCGGGTTTCATTCGGTCCTGGTTCAGTATTAATGAGGGGCTCGGGGGCAGCTCTCATTAATCTACATAAATTTATCTCCATGCTTCACCTGAAGGATGGCTCCGCACAGCGCCCCCCGCGGCCACATTGCGTTATTACACCATCACTATGCATTACTTTATTTTCCTTTGGTAGAGTCTTAAATTGAAAAAAATAAACATGACAACTGAATAATGATTTAGTCAACCATTTATTTTAAACTAAATAAAAAATAATCATGTAATAATTTAAACAACCATGATCTGTAAAAAAAAAAAAAAACTTGCAGAAAATGGTTTTCTATGCAGACGGATTTCTGTCAGTGTTGAAAAGACTTTGATGGTTGTTTTGTTTCGTTTGTAGATTTTTTATTGTGTTAGTTTTGCTTAAACCAGTGGAGTCCTATCCTGGTCCTCAAGGGCCACTACCCTGCATGTTTTAGTTGGTTCTCTGCTTCAACACACCTGATTTGAATGAATGAGTAATTAACAGGCTTTTGCAGAACTTAAAAAAATGATGAAAGGGTAAGTCAACTACAGAATCAGGCATGTTGGAGCAGGGAAACAACAAAAACATGCAGGATAGTGGCCCTCGAGGACCAGGATTGGATGCCTCTGGCTTAAAAACTGTCAGTGTTGCTGGTGAAACAGCTGGCGTTCAGCACACTGTCTCACATAAATCTATGATAAACAAGTTAACAAAAATCACTTGACCTCTGCCAGACTAATATTGGACTTTGAATTGACTGTTTGTTGTTCACGATAAATTATTATTAGAACAGATTCTGTTTAATGAGTTTAGATATTTGGAATAATTTCCTGGATCTTCTGCCTCTCTTCAGTAGTTCTCCTGATTAACTCTGCCTTGCAGGAGAAGAGCCCAAAGATATCCCCACAGGACATCTCTCCTGTCTGAACTTGTGTCCAACATCCACCAGTCTTTAGTGGTTTTGAAGAAACAAACCTGAACCTACCGATCCCTCCTGCCTCTCCAACACACCTGTTGAGGTAAACTCACTTGCTTTCCTTCAATAATCCGCTACTGTCCTGTTTGGCATCTCCTGGTCCTTCTTCTCGCTCTATGGAGGATTTAACCATGCCTGCCTCTAGAGGAGATTTACTTCCCCCTGTCCCTTCTGGACTCCCTGAGAAAGTTAGCATCAGAATCTTTCTTATAAAGAAAGTTTTTCCCTTCACACTAACTCAAATGTCTTTCTCTTAAAGATGCTGGTGTCGAGTTCATTGAAAAGCTGAAGCATCATTTTACATATATTCACTGTAATAAATATTTTAAAACATTAAATATTTTGGTGTCATTACAACTCAAACCAGTCTTAATAAAATCACTTCACACAAAGGCAGCTGGGTTGATTCAGAGAAACACCCCTCACATTTATTGGCATTTTCTGAATTACAGACTTTAAGCACAGAACTGAGTCACAGGTAACATGATGCTGCACATTCCTGTGAGTGGTGATGAAGAGGACACACTGAGGCTGTGGGCTCCACTTCAGGAACATCACCACACAGAAATGTGTCCAACAAGCAGCAGCATGTTTTCTGTTCTCCCCCCTGCACGATGGATCTCCCCCTCATCCTGAAGCAACACGTCCAATCACTTTGTGATGTTTCAAACTGTCAAGTTCTGCTGAATTTATCGTCCTACATCTCTCACAAGAAATTACCTTCTCTGTGCTGCATTCATGGTACCCAGAGAAATTATTTATTCACTTCCCTACAGGAAATACAGCTGATGCAGTCAAGTTTCATCTGTTCTTCAGTAACAACAGAAGAAGCATCAGCATCTTCTATGGGACATGAGCAGTATCTCCTGGCTTTTTAGCATCCTGCTGCTGCAGCTCCCTTTGTTTTCTGAGGCTGACAGAAGTACACACTCTGAAAAAACACACAACAGCTACAGCATGGGAGCTGTGGTAAGACAGACAGGTCAACGTGGACACACACAAATACAGTACACAAATAAAGCAGCTATAGTCTGACGCACACTGTAGAAATGTTCATTACACTTCATTACGCTTTGGTTGTTTAGGATGTTTTATACATTTGATGTTTACAAAACACATGTGTAGATTTGAAATGAGCAGTTTTGTCAGAATAAATACACATAGAAGAGGACAATAGGAAATGAACAGCGCCCCCTGCTGCACAAACTCCAAATCTTCTCTGCTACAGATGGACCTAGGAGTTCATTAAACAAAAAATGTTCCTTATCACACTCAAAGGCCTTCAGACAGATTAAGGACAAGTAAAAAGCTTTTCTAGATTTGTCACAGTCAAAATTAAAGTAAATGTTTTAGGTTCATTTGGTATAACACCCCATGACCCAGTAAGGAGAAGAACAGAAAATGGATGAATGGATGGTATAACACAATAAAATTCCTCAAATCATAAAATAACTGTGTTAAACTGATTCATAGTTTTCTCCACAACTTCTAGTTATGGTTATATTGTCTTCTCAAATGGAAAATCACAATGTTTAATATCTTATAGAAGAAATCGATTTAATGAAGCTGGATTTCTTTAAAATAGTCCATCTGTGCCTTGATATTGTGGATTCAGAATTACACCCACACCTGCTAGCTCAATGTTGACAAAAGTATGTGTCCAAAGCTTTGCTGACTTTATCATTTGTGGATATACCAGTTTAAAAAATGGCTGCTTGGACAAAAACCACTCTACAGTAAAATCTTGAAGAAAAAATACACACTCAAAAAAAACAAAAACTATTTCACTGTTATCAAGTATCGGATTTATGAAGACCTTCATATATAACCACCTTGATACTGGCTTCATAAAATGCACAGACCTTGGGGTGGTCTATTTATATCAGCTATTTAAGGACAAAAACTTTAAGACGTTTAAGCAATTGGAAACTAACTTAGTTACTGTACTTTGAGCACTTTGAGTCGCCTTGTGCTGAAAAGTGCTATATAAATAAATGTACCTACCTACCTACCTGTACAATTAGTTATCATATTATATATAATTAGCTGTTAGTGGACCTTCTTTTGGTACCTCTTAGTTTATTATTATTATTGTCACTGTTAGCTAGATTCTTTGTGCCTTAGTTTAGTAATATCATGTTTTAGTAGTTTAGTTATCCTGTACCTTAGTTAGCATTGTCATGTTTTAGCTGTAACTTTGTATTGTTGTTTAGTTTAGTTTTCTCTCTTGTATTTTGTCTGTAACTTTGTCTGTGATTTTGTTCTGTGTTGTAAAGCACTTTGAGTTGCCTTGTGCTGGAAAGTGCTATATAAATAAATGTACCTACCTACCTACCTACCTAATTTTCACCTCCCTAAAACAGATTTCTACAGATGTCAATGACTAAGAACCTACCTGAGAACACATAAAGAGTGGGGAAAACTTATAAAATCTACACCTATAGAAAGGTTTTTAAATGAAATATAAACGGAAAATGGAGATAAGAAAGTACTAAGCAAAATATATGGTATATTTTCATCCATGAACCCACATAAATTCCTACACATAAAGCAGAGATGGGAGGCAGAGCTGAACGAGGCTATACCACAGGTTGTCTGGCAGGAGATGGGTACTAAAGTACACCTGGTCACAAACTCAATGATCTGGTAAGAACTGAAACGGAAAATGATCATTAGGTTCTTCAGAATACCAGAAGTTGTAGCCAAAATGGGCTTGATGAACTCCAGCTAATGCTTGAGGAACCGTGGAGCAAATACTGCCAATCATACACACATATTTTTATGTCTCAATTTAAATGAGTTCTGGGAAGAAGTATTTTATGCCCTTAAAGAAGTTCTGCAAAAGGTCATCCCACAGGAACCCACAGAGGCATTACTAGTTGCAGTACCTGCAGGGCTGGAGAGGAGGGCTAACATTTATTTACACTACATACAGCAGCTTTGAAAGGTGAAACTATCAAATGGCTAAAACCAGAACCTCCCACGTATAACATGTGGATCCAAAATGTCCAGGACATTTATTAAATGGAACAAATTATGCATTACGGCTTCAAAGATCTGAGTTTGAGAAACAACGAGGCAGTCATGTCTCTGCTAATACAGTGAAGTCTGGTTGTGCAAACTACATGATGTAACATCTCCTCTGGAGGTAACAATGGCACCTGTAGATGATACTTAGGGTGGTGTTTATTATTTCTCTGATGACCATTTTGTTCCGTTTTATCTGCACATGTATTTGTTGCTGCTGTGTACTGGGAGTGAGCCTTGTTAGTTGTGTGCCTTGTGTTTTGTTTGATGTACTGTCCTTCAGCAGGTTTGGTGTAGAGTGGGCGTGGGACATCGCATGAATGAATACAGAATCAGACGTTCAACACAGTGATGATGAGACATTCAGCCAACACATCAGAGATCAGTTTAAACTAACAGTGAGCTCATTCACAGGTACAACTAATACAGATTAAGTCACATCTAAAAGTAAGCCTTAACATTCCTCCTCCCGTTTGGTAGAAAAACACAGAGTATTAGGATTTTACATTTTCTGCAGAAGTACAAGGGCTAGAGTTAGATATCCAGATTAACACAAGTTCGAGCAGCATTTCCATCAACGTGACCTCGGAACAACGTACACAAATAGGATGCCATTTTGTGATCAGTTCTGCACACAATTTAATCTTATTCTCATTTTGAATGACATAAACAATTTGTTTGTTGCTGTTTTAAGGGTTGACATTTTATCTGAAGGAGAGGATAGTTTCACTGTGCTGATGTAAAGTAAGACGACATCAGTGTCTGCTCCACCTCTGAAGGTTTATTTCAGATTCAACCCACAGATGAGGAGTCGTCCCATCAGTGTCAAACTGCATTCAAACAAAACACACCAGAAACCATCATGGATATAAATAAAGGTCAGTTCACACAAAAAGACTGTGAATTAAGGCAACAACAACATGACTGATCAGTTATTGACCAATAATTGATCAGTTATCGATCCAGTTTGGAAACTGAGCAGGGCTGTGTGTTCACTGGTGGTTTGTTGTATTTTTATTCTTCATGTGATCATCTCATGGTAGAGTACAGGGTCACACAGATTCCCCCTCTGTAAGGAACTCTTCAGCAGGAAGTCAGAAAGGCACAGACAGGAAGTCAGAGAGACACAGACAGAAAGGCTCGGTCCCAATACCTGCACTACACCCTACGCCCCTCTATGAAGTGTGTACTCAGTCAAAGTGCACAGAAGGGTTTGTGTGTGTAGGTTACAAGCATGCAGACATTGGAGAATTGGGACAGTACAGGTTACATCATCGACTTGCGCCACTGCGTCATAACTGCGACATCCAACAGGGCGGGGCTGTTTTGGTATTTTAAGAAGGTGCCAGTACGATTTTAAAGGTACAGTTTAGGTATTTTTGCTTTACAAAGACATTACAGGAGATATTTGGCTGTTCAAATGTGTTTTGTTGTGACTTGTTGAATACGGAGCAAAGTTTTATAGTAGTCACACCTGTACAGCAGAGTGAAACAATAATTAATTCAATACTTTACATCTGAAAACTGCTTTTTTCACGACAGACGCAGCTTACTCTGTCACCACTGCCATATTTCTGCCGTTTAATTCAAAACCCTTTCATTGTCAATAAAGATAATTTAAAAAATTCAAAACGTCACATGGAGCGATGAATTGTGGGTAAATACTTCACTGAAGTCCGCCTGGATGCAGGCTTAGCCGAAGGGCGGATGCAGTACACAAAGGGGGCGGGGCTAAAGAGCACTCCGGAGAATTGGGACACACTACGCACTCAAACCTTTCAGCATGAACGCACAATTGAAGAACACAAGGGTGGAATGAGGGTGCAAGTGCGAGTATTGGGTCCAGGCCGATGTTAGAGAGCCGCAGACAGGAAGTCAGAGGGACACAGACAGGAAGTTAGAGAGACACAGACAGGAAGTCAGAAAGCTATAGACAGGAGTCATCACGTGTCATGGGTACTTTTAACTTGTTTTAGCTGGTGATATAAGAAGTGGCAGTGATTGAAAGAACAGTAGGAATGTGTTCCTGTAGGGGGGTGGTGCTGGTTGTTCTGACTGATCCATGAAAGGGGTGGGGCTATGTAAAGACATATGGGCCCAGTCCCAATACCTGCACTACACCCTATGCCCTTCTATGAAGTGTGTACTCAGTCAAAGTGCACAGAAGGGTTCGTGTGCGTAGGTTACAAGGAAGTAGACATTGGAGAATTAGGACAGTACAGGTTTTGTCATCGTCTTGCGCCTCTGCGTCGTAACTGTGATATCCAACAGGACGGGGCCGGTTGCTGTTTTGGTATTTTAAGAAGGAGCCAGTACAATTTTAAAAGTACAGTGTAGGTAGTTTTGCTTTCAAAAGTCATTGCAGGAGATATTTGGCTGTTCAAATGTGTTTTGTTATGACTTGTTGACTACGGAGCAAAGTTTGATAGTATTCACACCTGTACAGCAGAGTGAAACAATAATTATTTCAATACTTTACATTTGAAAACTGCTTTTTTCGTGACAGATGCAGCTTGCTCTGTCACCACTGCCATATTTCTGCTGTTTAATTCAAAACCCTTTCATTGTCAATAAAAATATATTTTTTTAAAAAATTCAAAATGTCACATGCAGCAATGAATTGTGGGTAAATACTTTGCCGAAGTCCGCCTGGATGCGGGCTTAGCTGAAGGGCAGATGTCGTACCCAAAGGGGGTGGGGCTAAAAATCACTCCAGAGAATTGGGACACACTACGCACTCAAACCCTTTAGCATGAACGTGCATTTGAAGAACACAAGGGTGGAATGAGGGTGCAAGTGCAAGTACTGGGACCGGTCCATAGTGAGCTGATCTATGGTTGCTCGACCTGATAGACAGCCCAGATCCTGATGTGTTTCATGTGTTGTACTGTAGCAGTGCCTGGACCTTGGATCCCTGCTCACAGTTGGGTGGGGCGGCGGCTGTGCAGGTCACCACTGGCAGGTGGAGGCGCTGCCACCAGGCTCCTCAGGTACACGCAGGGGTTCCTCCTCCTCCCTGGACCAGGCGGTGGAAGAGGAGGCGAAGGAGGTGGTAGCAACCCCGGAGGCCTCACGGGCAACATGAGAGGCTGCATTTCCTGGGAAGCTCCTGGCTCCTCTTCCTCCTCTTCCTCCTCCTGCATCTTCTTCTTCTTCTTTTCTGGGAAGCAGAAAGAGCTCTGTGGTGCTGGAGCTCCAATGGAGGTCGTGCTGCTGACGGTTGTGCTGGGGGCAGTGTATGACGCGGGGCGGGGTCCTCCCAACCTGGAAAGGGCGCTGACCCGCGGGTGTACGGGTTCGGTGGAGGCAGGCGGTGAAGAGACGCTCTCCAGTGAGGAGATGCTCTGGTTCCAGGCCTGCTGCAGGTCCACTGGGATTATCTTTGTGGCCTCCACAGACACACAGGGGGGAGGCAAGCCCACACCGCCCTTCCAGGGGAGGTGGCTGTCTTCAGTAGGGGGTGAGGAGGGGGCAGCTGATGGACTCTGACAGACATCCAGAGCTGCTGGAACTGAAGGAGGAGAAACACAAACCAGACTGATAAGAACCAGATCACATCATAAAAATACAGCTGTGCACACATTTATTTATTTAGCTTCCATACATACTTTATAAATTGTCTATATTCCAACTTTATCTGCTCTTTATGTCTTTGTTATTGGGGCAACAGCCATCAGTTTTTATAGACTGTGCTTGTGTGTCTACCACTGAAATAGAGATAAGAATGGCCACTGACAATGCTAGGTGAGACTTTTGGCAGCCATCTTGGTATTTGCTCCATGTTTCACTCTGTATTATTTATGTGAAAGCCACACATTATTATCACCTTGTGTATGTTGTATGCTGTGTCATCAGTTCAAAGTAATCAATAATTCAAGATGCACACCTGGACTGAGATAAAGAAAAGAAAATGCACTTTTGAAATGACCTGCTACAGACACATGCTTTAGGTCCACTGGTCATCCCACACTACAAATGCTGAGGACCGCCGTACAGTCCATTACCCCATAGGAGATTCCCAGTTCAGGTTTTGATAATTATAACAATTAATGGTAAAACATTGGCTGAGTTTAGGTTTGACTCAGACATTTATGGTCTGCTGCCATGCTGATAAGACCCTATAGACGCTACATACGTCCTACCAAGATGGTGACACAAATTATCACCGCAGTAGTATAAACTGCCCTGTGGTTAAACTTCTGTTTTGATTTTTTAGTCTTATGAAACAGTTAGAAATGCTGTTGAATCCTGCTGAACAAAGCAGGTAAAAAAAAGTTACAGATGGCAGCAGCTTTGATTACAGCACACACTGAGATGCAACCCTTCGTGGTGACTAATCACTGAACTCTTTACGAAAAACAACTTGACATAAAGTTTAGTTTTAGGTTGGAAAGGCTCTGCAGTGATGAAGAGGATAAAAAGAGACAGTTGGGATCAGAAAGAATCAGGCAACATGTCTTACCTGATTTGGGTCGCAGTTTGGGCGTCTCTGTTTTACGAACAACGAAGGTGATGCCAACGTCTTCCTCCTTCTCAGGATCTGAGTGTTCAGCTTTGTTCTCTTCTGGCTCCACAGGAACCAAGACCGGATCTGTGACACAGAACAGCAGTTGATAAAAGACAGGAAGCTGTGCCAGACAATTTATCACAGGCAATCAGCGTATTGAACACTAAACAGAGGTGATGGAAGTAATGACGCTGTCTTACCTTTGTCCTGCCAGCTAACGTTGCGTCGAGGTTTGTCGCTGCTGTCCTCCTTTGTGTCGGACCCTCGACGCTGATGAAAGAGAGATAGAGAAAACCCATCAGCATTTTCATGCCACTCTATGAACTCCAGCCACAGGAAGTCAGATGTTTTACTCAAGGTAAAGTTTTCAGGTATCATCAACCTAATGAAGCAGTTGAGGCGTCAGTCAGAAGGTTGTAACTTTCCTGTCTAACATGAAGATCCTGAACCATGAGTATCTATTAGCTTCCTGCTAAATATTTCAAATGAATGTGAGTATCTGTTTCTGCATTTAAAGAGGTCAGAGATCCAGAAACTCCAATATGTTTCAGAAAATACCATCCAAACAGCATAATGAAACGGGGAAATATGACATGGGCATTCCTTAAAGAAATGCTACCTAAAACCAGATTTAAAACAGTTCTAAAACTTATACAAATCACAATAAACCAGTTTTCTGACTTCACCCCCATAAATGCCTTCTGAATCAGACGAAAAAAGCTAATTCCTAGAACAAAAAGTGCAGGGTTCAGGTTTTCTGAGGAGCGCTGCAGCTGTTTAAAGTCCAGATCTGCTCTGATCCAGTTAAACCTTTATTTTTTGGTTAAACCTTGAAAGTTTTTCTTCGTAACAACAGACATGTGAATTTGTCTAACCTTTTTCATGCTGCGCTCCTTCTTGTGCCGCTTGTGTCTGCTGGATTTGTATGTTTCCATGCGGATCCTCATGTTCCTCTGAAACACCTCCCGGTCCTGGCGTTCCTTCTCACCCAGAGGCATGAAGTGTCGGCTGTAGTGGGACTGATACTGAACATGGAAAGATACAGAGAAAAAAAAAAACAGATGAACCTCATTTCATCAGGTGTCCACTTATTGTCCTCGCAGGATTTCTAGAAACTGGAGTTCACTACTTTATGATCCTTCTTCATGGATATCCAGCCTCTTTGAGAATACCTACAGCATTTGTAGAACTACCAGAGGATTCTTACCCGTTTCCTTGGCTTGTACAAGTTCCCAGCAAGAACATGGTGCGTCTCCATGTCCTCGACCACTTTGGATCCGGGAACATTATCAATCACCTGGAGGTCAAGACACACACCGCTGCCGTTCTCACGCCTAGAACACACCAACAACACAGTTGCCTTCATGGTGCAGATGCTTCATTTCATAAAAGAACTCATATGTCGACATCTTGTCTTTAGTTGTTGTCAGTAAAACTTCTCAGGTGGTTTGGTTTGGGGCTGACACATGCCCTAACAAGACAGCTTAGGTAAACAAGCTGAACTCAAAGGACACACTTTATGGTAAGGATCACGTATTCTTTTATCAAGACTTGAACATGCTGTTGGTCTTAAAAGCTCAGCTGTATCGTGGTTTAGATCTTACTTGTCTGACATGTTGTTTTATGTAACTATGGGGGAATACTCTTCTTCCATGGGACCTATCATTGTGGAGTATCTCAAGGATCCATTTTGAGTCCTATTCTGTTTTCTTTACATATGTTGCCTAGGGGTTCAATATTCAGAAAGTATAACATTTATTTTCACTGTTATGCTGATAATCTCCAAATTTATTTCTCTTTACAACTGGATGTTTTTGTCTCACTGCAGTCTTTGTTTAACTGTCTACAAGATGTCAAAGACTGGTTAATACAGAATTGTTTGATTCTGAATAAAAACAAGACTTAAATCATTGTATTTGAGCATCGTACTCCTCTCAATGAGATAAATAATATCCTTTCTCCTCTTATTTTTATGCTGCTCCATTGTTAGAAATCTCAATGTTTTTAAACATTTCCTTTAAATTTGAGAAGCAAGCATTTACAGTTGTCAAAACCAGTTTTTATTAGTTCAAGTGCAGGCCATTTATGCAGGGCATAAGTTACCTCCAATTGCCAAAGCAAAATCTTATATTCCTCCAAAAAAACTCAAAACACTTGTCCGTGCCTTCATGACCTCAAAATTGGACAACTGCAATTCTCTATATTTTGGTCCTGAACAATCATCTCTCCGTCACCTGCATTTAGTCCAGGTCACTGCTGCACGTGTTTTAACAGGTGCCAGAAGGCATGATCACGTCACCACAGTTTATTCAGATTTACACTGGCTGCCTGTTCATTTGCGTATCAACTTCAAGATTCTTTTACTCACTTTTAAAATTTTAAATGGCTTGGCACACAATTATTTAACTGCACTTTTTGACTTTTATGAGCCTAAAAGAGCACTGAGATTATCCAGTCAGATGCTCTTAGTGCAGCTAAGTGTTAAATTAAATCACAGAAGGGTTTTGCAGTAGCTTTCCTCAGACTCTGAAACAAGATGCTCCATGACGTTAGTACTGCAGTCTGAACAGTCGTTTAAATCTCACCTGAAAACTCACTTTTTTAGCTTTTGGTGTTTCCTTGCTTTAATTTGTTTTTAGCTTTTTTCATTGTACTTGTTGGTCTTTATGGGTGATTTCTGAATTTATTTTATTGATGGTTTTTAGTTTGTTTTTAACATCCTTGTGGAACACTTTGGTCAACATTGTTGGTTTTAAATATATAAATAATCTGTATAAATAAAATTGACAATGACAACGTACTGATCTCGCAGGACACTTTATGGTAACAAGCTGGTTCATGTGACTCACAGGTAATTGGTGACATTGGTGACTTCAGGAAACGAGGCTCTGCTGGCCATGGAGGGCAGAGACAGTCTGGCCGAGGTCAAGACGTTCCCGCCCTGTGCACACACACACAAACACACACAGGTCAGAGGTCAACTGCAAACTACAGGTGGACTTCCTGTTTGACACAAGTCAGGCTGGCATCAGACGGTTTGTTGCACAGCGATCATTTATCTCATGTTTGAACCATAAACTCCAGGAGCTTCATAAAACATTCAGACTGCAGCACCCTCTGCTGGTCATTTACACACAGACACATTTGTTTGAACCTGGTTTAGTAAAACCTGAAGTTCGACAACAAGCCTTGTCTTTGGATTAATGAGACTACAGTGAATAAAACAAGCTGGATGGTACCAGTCTGGTGGTTCTGGTCTGATGTTCTTTATCCTGCAGCTTTAGTCATGCACACACATCGTAGCTAAGTGGTTTTCTTTTCTCAAAGTATTACAGATTGCTCTAACCATCTGTCCTAAAACTGACTGAGTCAGAACACCCAAATTCTGCTTCACAGATTTAATCAGAAAGAATTAACTGTGACACACAGTTCAAACCTTTTTATTTCATTGGATTGAAGTTTTAGAATAATAAAGAAACAGTAAACAAGTCTCATATCTTTCTGCAGGGAAATGTAATAACTTATACAAAAACATTGTCACTAAGAGTTATTTCTGGACCTCTGATATGTAAAAAAAATAAATATAGTGGAAAAAAAACCTCTGGATTGATTAATGATTCGAACAGAAATGTTTCTGGAGCAGACAGCTGCTTTTATAGTAACAGGTGGAAAACTTAGAGCCTATTCTGCCTCAGCATTTTTATTTTGGGACTATTCACAGCTTTTCCTGCATGTAACCCGTTTGTGAGAAGCAAAAGAGCTGACACCCTGAAACAGTTCATTGAGCAATAATTGTTCAAGTCTCTGACACCCACAGAATATCCATTTTTATTTGAAAACTTTAATGAGGGAGGGAGAAGGGAGGTGCCTTCCCCTAAATCAGAGGACTGCAACCTGCGGCTCTGGAGCCACATGTGGTTCTTCAGACCCTCTGCAAAAGCTCCTTGTAATGATGACCAAAAATAAAATGAACCTGAGCATTTTAATGAAAAAAATATTAAGAACAATATCATATACTAATTATATATATATATAATATACAGATATATATATAAGTGAAAGTGGAACTGCCCATGTGGAACAAATAGGGTGAGGTGGAAGTTTTTTTTACTTATGTAGATAGATAGATAGATAGATTTTTTTGATGGACCTACCTGGTCAATGACGCTGATGGCATCTCTGATGTTGATCTTCTGATAGGCCTCCCACAGTTCACTCTTCCTGTACACGGACTTCCTCAGTAGCAGCTTGCTCAGGTAGTTCCTGTCAAACTGCTCCCACCTGGTTCCACACACACAGATGTAACATCTATAGGTATAACCTGTGACGTTGCTCTAATGTCGTTGGGACTCACTTGTCTCTCCAGTGGTGATACCCCTGCAGTCCTGCAATGTCCTCCACTGCAGTCAGGATATGGTCAAATGCCTTGAAACACACAGATAGTTACACAGTCTTTTCAACACATTTATCAGAAGAGGGATGAGGAGGCAGAGGAGGAGAAGTCACCCGCTCATGGATCTCTTCATTGATGGTGGGCTTTCTGTTGGTGGCTCGAGGAACTTTGAGCCACTTCACCAGCGGTTTGATGGTCAGACCCTGAAACAGAAACACGAGCACAAAATCATCCAGTCAGTTCAAGATCAGTAACAAACTTTCAGTCTTTATCTTTTCCCAAGAACATCTCAGAAATTAAAGGTCCCATCCATCCATCCATTCATCCCATCCCATTTATCTCTGGGAGATAATGGGTCCATGAGGAAAATCCAGACATCCCTCTATCTAGTGTCATTCTCCAGCTCCTCCCGGGGGTCCCAAGGCGTTCCCAGGCCAGACAGGATACATAATCCCTCCAGCAGGTTCTGGGCCAAGCCCTGGGTCTCCTCTCAGTGGATTTTTGCCCAGAAAACCTCTAGACGGAGGCATCTAGGAGGCATTCTAATCAGATGCCCAGGATATTTCTGCTGACTCCTTTTAATACAGAGGAGCATGAGCTCTACTCTGAGCTGCCCACAGATGATGAAGCTCCTTGCCCTATTTCTAAACCTGAACTCAGCTATCCTATGGAGGAAGCTCATTTCAGCCGCTTGCAAAGATAGACAAGTAAATCGAGAGCTTTGCCCTTAGACTAAACTTTTTCTTCACCATGACAAACTGGGCCAATACTCTTATTACTGCAGCAAGGACCCAGTGAGTTGATCCATCTACTGCTCCATCCTACCATTGCTTGTGAACAAGACTCCAAGATACTTGAACTACTCCACTTAAGGCAGAAACTCATCCCCAACCCGGAGGGAGCATTCCACCTTTTTCTAGTTGAGAACCATGGCCTTGGATTTAGAGGAGCTGACTCTCATCCCAGCTGCTTCAACCTTGGCTGTGAACCGCCTCAGTACACTGTGAAGGTCATAGCCTGAAAACACCAACATAACCATATCATCTGCAAAAAGTAGAGAAAATATCCTGAGGTTCCCAAACCTTTAGGCGGCGCTTTAACTCCCACCTCCGGGAGAACTTCGAACATGTTCCGGGGGAGGCGGGGGACATTGAGCCCGAGTGGGCCATGTTCCGTGCCTCCATTGTTGAGGCGGCTTATCGGAGCTGTGGCCGCAAAGTGGTTGGTGCCTGTCGTGGCGGCAACCCTCGAACCC
>NC_051444.1:30610448-30628430 GCF_001649575.2 Kryptolebias marmoratus
GATTTACTGGTCGATCTACGTTCCTACCCTCATCTATGGTCACGAGCTTTGGGTAGTGACCGAAAGAACGAGATTGCGAATACAAGCTGCTTAAATGAGTTTTCTCCGCAGGGTGTCTGGGCTCTCCCTTAGAGATAGGGTGAGAAGCTCGGTCATCCGGGAGGGACTCAGAGTAGAGCCGCTGCTCCTCCACATCGAGAGCAGCCAGTTGAGGTGGCTCGGGCATCTGGTGAGGATGCCTCCTGGACGCCTCCCTGGTGAGGTGTTCTGGGCACGTCCCACCGGGAGGAAGCCCAGAGGAAGACCTAGGACACCCTGGAGGGACTATGTTTCTCGGCTGGCCTGGGAACGCCTTGGGATTCCCCCGGAGGAGCTGACCCAAGTGGTTGGGGAGAGGGAAGTCTGGGTCTCCCTGCTTAGGCTGCTGCCCTCGCGACCTGACCCCGGATAAGCGGAAGACAATGGATGGATGGATGGATGGTTCCCAAACCTGACACTCCCTTCTCCACAACTGTGCCTTGAGATCCTGTATATGAAAAGCAAATACAGGATCAGAGACAAGGGACAGCCCTGGCGGAGTCCAACCTGCAGCAAGAATGAGCTCAACTTTGAGCCAAGGATGCAGACACAGCTCCTGCTTTGGTTATACAGGGACCGGATAGCCCTCAAAAGCAACCCAGGCACTTCACACTCCTGCAGCACCCTCCACAGATTGTCTTGGGGAACACAGTCATAAGCCTTCTCCAGATCTACAAAACGCATGTAGACTAGACAGTTAAACTCTCATGACTCTCTCAGTGGTTACAGCACTTGTCCTCCAATGAGAGAGTCGACGGTTTGAATCCTTGCAGTACATGTCAAAGTGTCCCTGGCAAAGACACTGAATCTCTGTTATCTCCGATGTCTCTCATCGGTATATATATATATATATATATATATATATATATATATATATATATATATATATATATATATATATATATATATATGAGTGCATTCTAAAGCACTGATTAGACTCTATAGAATGATTTATTCAGATTTGCTTTGTAGAGATGTAGTAGAGTGCTGTATGAATGTGGATGGGTAAATGAGAGCACATGCTTTGAATAGCCTGGTTAGCTAAAAATGACAAGGCAGGACTTGACAGGATTCAGACTCGCAACACAACAAGTTTTAAGGATTTTTGTTGTGGACAGACTAAGAGCGGGACCAGAGGCTCTGAACAGCGCACTCACGTGACCGTCGTGGATTGGGACCAGAACTGGTAAGTCCTCCTTAGCTTGGTAGCTAGGTGCAGACAGGCTTGTCTGAAAGGGGCTGAGGCGAGAGGGAAAGTCCAGGTACAGGCGGAGGGTCGTTACCGGTGGGTCAGAGGTCCGAAGCCAAAACCAGAAAGGCAGAATCCAAAGGGCGAGGTCCAGATGAGCAAAGCGAGGTCGGCAACGAGAGGTCAGAGTCCAAAGCAGTATCAGGAAAGGAGCAGGCAAGAGACGGTGGTCGTGGAACAGGCAAGGGTCGAGATCAGACATGAACGAAGAATGAACGCTGGACATTTACTTGAACATGTTATTTTAGAGTGTAGAAGGTATGAGAAAGAAAGGAGAATATTTTTGGAGGAACTTATGAAAAATAAAGAACTATTTAATTTAGTAGATACATGGAAAAGGAACTCAAACTGCAAGAGTATTCAGATTTTAATGAGATTTTTTCAGAAAAACAAAAATTGATTAGGAGAATACGATATTATATATTTTGAGCCACACTCCATACCAGTAGGTGGCAACCTTACTGTTTTTTGCCAACCGCCATAAAACTCTACAAAGAAGAAGACGAAGGAGGCCAGTCTGTGATTGGCTGGTGGCGTGGCTCATTTACATACAACTTTGGGTTGCGAGCGCAGAGAGCGCAGAGAGAGCAGAGCGAGCGAGCGGTTTGTCAGAGCCGAGCGCGAGCAGAGAGAGCCGAGCGCGAACGGAGAGAGCCGAGCGCGAGCAGTTTGTCAGAGTTGAGCGGTCTGTACTCTCAAATCAGTGTCACTGCGCGCTCAACCTGGTGGCACGCGCGCTCAACTTGGTGGCACAAAAATAACGCCATACTTAAGTAGGACTTTTCGGGCCCTGGCCCAGGTTCGGCGACAGCTATGGGCTGCAGCAAACGCCGAAGGGACCCCAGCCGCTCTCTCCTGGAGGGTAAAGACGGGAGGCTGGTATCCATAAACCGTATAGAACGGAGAGAGACCTGTGGCAGAAGAGGGCAAACAGTTCATGGCATGCTCCACCCATGGTAGGTTACTTGACCACTTAGCAGGTTCGGTGGAGCACAGAAGGCGAAGCTTGGTTTCGATCTCCTGGTTGGCCCGTTCCGTCTGTCCATCCGTCTGGGGATGGAAACCTGAAGACAAGCTAATAGAGATATCCAACAGATTGCAAAACTCCCGCCAAAACTTTGAGATGAATTGGGGTCCACGGTCTGAAACAATATCCTTGGGGATACCGTGGAGCCTGAAGATCTCCCTTGACATGATCTCAGCGAGTTCCTTGGAATTGGGGAGTTTCTTTAATGGGACAAGGTGAAACATTTTCGAGAAGCGATCAATGATCGTCAAAATAACTGAGTTACCCGAGGATGCGGGTAGACCCGTGATGAAGTCCATGGCGATATGGGACCAAGGTCGAGAGGGGATCGGAAGGGGACGTAGCAACCCCGCTGGGCGGCGACGAGACACTTTGGCCTGGGCACACTGAGGGCAGGCAGACACGAACTCTCGGACGTCTTTGTTAAGGGTCTCCCACCAGAACTGCGACTGTACCACTGATAGGGTCTTGGTGATACATGGGTGACAAAATATTTTAGAGTTATGACAGAACATTAAAACTTTGGTTCTTAGTTCAGGGGGAACGAAAATTCGGTTTGAGGGACAGGCTGATGGAGATGGGTGTTCCTGAAGTGCCTGACGGAGGTCCTCCTCCAACTTAGTGATGGAAAGGCGCACAGTCCGTGGCCAGATGAACTCCACTGATCCGGGTTCCTCTTCCACCTCCTTTCCTTCGTGGATCGAGAGAGAGCATCTGCCTTGATATTCTTCTCGCTAGGCCTATAGGTGAGTTGAAAAGAAAAACAAGAAAAGAACAGAGCCCACCTGGCCTGACGAGAACTCAGTCTCTTAGCGGTCTTAAGGTACTCCAGGTTTTTATGGTCTGTCCAAATGATGAAAGGTTCACTGGCTCCCTCTAACCAGTGCCTCCATTCCTCCAAGGCTAATTTGACGGCCAAAAGCTCTCTTTCGCCCACATCGTAGTTCTGTTCGGCGCTGGTCAACCTTCTAGAGAAAAAAGCACATGGATGCAGTTGATTGTTGTCGAAAACCTGACTTAACACAGCCCCAACTCCCGAGCTTGAAGCATCCACTTCAACAATGAATTGTTTTGTTTCGTCTGGTGAGTGAAGGATGGGTGCCATCGTGAACAGCTCTCTGAGATGGTCAAAAGCGACCTGAGCATCCTGATTCCAGACAAACTGGGTCTTTATTGAAGTCAGTGCATGTAGTGGGGCTGCGACCTGGCTGAAACTCTTGATAAATTTTCTATAAAAATTAGCAAACCCTAGAAAACGTTGTAAAGCCTTTCTGTCCTGAGGAACTGGCCATTCCTGAATGGCCTTAACCTTGGCCTGATCCATGGAGACCTGATCGGGGGCGATATTAAACCCTAAGAATGAAGTGGAAGTCTGATGGAATTCACACTTCTCGGCTTTGACAAATAACTTATTCTGTAAGAGTCTCAAAAGTACTCTTCTGACATGATCTCTATCGGAAATGAGGTCACGAGAAAAGATGAGAATCTCATCGAGATACACGAAAACAAACTGGTTGATCATGTCTCTCAGGAGGTCATTAACCAAAGATTGGAAGACTGCCGGAGCATTAGTAAGACCAAAGGGCATCACCAAATATTCGTAGTGTTCTGAGGGAGTGTTAAAAGCGGTCTTCCACTCGTCACCTTCTCTAATGCGGATTAGGTGGTACGCATTTCGTAAATCTAGCTTTGTGAAAACCCTTGCTCCCTGGATTAAGTCAAAAGCTGATGACATCAGTGGTAATGGATATTTATTTTTGATGGTAATGTTGTTGAGGCCCCTGTAGTCAATACAAGGTCTAAGTGACCCGTCCTTCTTCCCCACGAAGAAAAACCCCGCCCCAGCTGGGGACACAGAAGGTCTAATTATGCCTGCCTGTAAACTTTCTTTTATGTATTTTGCCATCGCTTCCTGTTCTGGGCGAGACAAGGAGAACAATCTACCACAAGGAGGGGCAGAACCAGGAAGAAGATCGATAGGGCAGTCATAGGGTCGATGAGGGGGTAAGGAAGTACCCTTAACTTTGTTGAACACCTCCTTCAGGTCCAGATATTCAGGAGGTACTTTGGAGATATCAGGGTAGTCCTCGGGTTTGTCACTTGACGGGCTAGAGTCCAGGACGGCGTCTAGCAGACATGATTCAGAACACTTCTCCGCCCATCCAGTGATCTCCCTCTTGACCCAGTCAGTCCTTGGGTTGTGCGTTGTTAGCCAGGTTGCTCCTAAGATGACAGGCAGATCAGGGGAATGAATAACAAAAAAACTTTAATGTCTCGTGGTGATTGCCACAGATTGATAATTGAACAGGTCTAGTCTCACTGTTGTCCTGAGCCAGGACATGACCATCGAGAGCAGTGATCTTATGATCGTTATGGGAGGGAACAATCTCAATCCCAAGGGATTTTGCAAAAGTCTCATCAATTAACTCAGAGTCGGCTCCGGAATCTATAAATACCTTGGTAGAGGTTTTCTGACCCTGGACAGACAACTCTGCTGGCAGCATGAGCATGGAGGAGAATCTTTGACGACTTACCGGGTAGCCAGCTCCTCTAATTCTCTCAAACTTGTTGGACGATCTCGAGTAGCCAGCTCATCCTTAATCTCCTCCTTAAGGCCTTGAAAAAACACATCGGTTAAAGCCGATTCGTTCCACTGACTATCAGCAGCAAGCGTGTGGAAGTCAATAATAAATTCAGTGACACTTCTCCTTCCTTGCCTCAAGGAGAATAACCTGCGTGCCGCCTCTCGTGCGGGCGCTATGGGGTCAAAAACCCTGCGAAGCTCCGCAGCAAAATCCTTGTATGCATAGCAACATAAAGCATCTCGTTGCCACGCCGCCGTGCCCCAAAGCTTCGCTCGACCAGACAGAAGTGAAACAACGTAAGCAACTTTAGCTCTCTCAGAAGGGAAAGACGACGGCTGGAGTTGGAAGTGGATTTCGCATTGAGCCCAAAACGGTCTGCATTGTATTGACTCACCTGAGAAGTTTTCGGGAGGCGGAAGCTTTGGTTCGTGCATGGGTGAAACAAATGAACGAGTAATAGCCGCGGGAACTTGAGCAGCGGCGTTTACTCTGGGGTTCGACAGGTCGCGGAGTAACGGCGTCATTTTCTGAACGTTAACCTGTAACCCGGAAATAGCTCCGCCCACATTGTTTCGCCAGCGTTGTTCGTCTGAATCCATTTCTGTCTTTGGCCAGATTATTCTGACAAGGCAGGACTTGACAGGATTCAGACTCGCAACACAATAACGAAGTTTTAAGGATTTTATTATGGACAGACTAAGAGCGGGACCAGAGGCTCTGAACAGCGCACTCACGTGACCGTCGTGGATTGGGACCAGAANCAGGTAAGTCCTCCTTAGCTTGGTAGCTAGGTGCAGACAGGCTTGTCTGAAAGGGGCTGAGGCGAGAGGGAAAGTCCAGGTACAGGCGGAGGGTCGTTACCGGTGGGTCAGAGGTCCGAAGCCAAAACCAGAAAGGGAGAATCCAAAGGGCGAGGTCCAGATGAGCAAAGCGAGGTCGGCAACGAGAGGTCAGAGTCCAAAGCAGTATCAGGAAAGAAGCAGGCAAGAGACGGTGGTCGTGGAACAGGCAAGGGTCGAGATCAGGCATGAACGAAGAATGAACGCTGGACATTTACTTGCTTGAAGGCTTTCAATAATCTGGCACTGAGTACTGGGAGCTTTGAGTATTTATGGAGTCAGGAACAGGTGAAACAGATGATGCTAATGGCGTGGTCATGGAAACAAAGGCGTGGCTTGAAACTGGGAATGGGAAGTTACGTGGCTGTGGCATGACTAGAGGCAAGAGGCGTGGCAGGAACAGATGGAGCTGTGACAAAAAAGGTGATATAAGTACTTTCCATTTACTGTTTAAATGAAAAGTACCTCTTCCCCAAACGTATGGTCTTTGGGTTAGAGAAGTTATGTATTAAATCAACTTTGACAGATGTGCTTTTTTTCTCTTGAAGGTTTAAATTCATTTGATATTTAATATCTTATGGACAGGGGTTAGGGTTCTAATTGCTCAGTGTTTTCTTTAAGTTTCATGTTTGTATTGTTTTTGTTGTTGGATTAAAAATAGAAATGTTGAAAATAATGTTATGCAAAATATTTTTGTATTGGTTAATACTGATTAGCTGTGAAAAGAAGAGTGGGCATGTTAGAACCTGGTAAAGACCAGATCAGTTTTTTTTATGTCCTGATTTGTACAACCATAGAAATTAAACAAGGTGGACTCTCTTTTTCCGTGTTCCTATTCCAACAGTCTGAAAGCTTCTAGACAGCTTCAGATGATAAGAATGTTTCTAACTACAACTGAACTACTGATTTTAGTGTTTTGGAAATTCATGATGTTGTGGCTGTATGTTAATTTGTACACAGAACAGATGGAGAAATGTGTTGAATCCTTTAATGCACCCAGTTTTATCTGAACTCTCATTCTTTCTCATCTCATCTCACCAGAAACATCATCCACCCATCCATTTTTTCCCCCCACTTTTCCTTTCTGGGTCATGGAGAACTGGTGCCTATTTCCCGCAGTCACTGTGTGAGAGGCGGGGTACACTCTGGACAGGTCGCAAGTCCATCACAGGGCCACATAGAGACTAACAACCATTCATGCTCTCACTCACACCTAGGGACAACTTAGGGTTACCTAGAGTTAACATGCATGATTTTGGTTGGAGAAAACCCACTTGCAACAGCTTCATATTAAACCATTTTCTAAGCTTCAGTTTGGCTCCGAGACTTTCAAACTATGACAGATGTTTAGCCTCTGTGGCGATCACCACATGATTTACAGTATTTATTTTCAGTGTCAGCGTCGCTCATACCTGGAACATAACGGTGAAGAAGACAACCACAATAGTCGTGGCCACAAAGTAATCTTTGGCTTTGACCTGCTCGCCATCCAGCAGCACCACCAGAGCAAAGGCCACCGCCCCTCGCAGCCCGCCATATGACATCACCACCTGGTCAATCTTGTCCAGCGGGACTAGACGGAAGCGGTTCAGAACCCAGGTCTGACCAACAACACCTGAGAATAGGTAAAAACAGTTCTAGGTTTAAAGAGAACAATGAATATCATTTATCACAATTATAAATTTATCAAATTAAATCATAACTAAAAATGTTTGAGCAGAAATGGGTTCTGGTGAAGCTCCTTTCTGAAACTCAAACATCCATTGATTTTCTTCTCCCTACGGAATTTGGAACTTTCTTTGTCATAATCAAAACCAGTTGTCTTTGCACTTTGGATCACCTTGCTGCTGAAAAGTGCTATATAAATAAATTTCACTTCACTTCACTTGTCCCCAAACATTTCAGCTTTTAACCCACAAAATAAAAGTGGAAGACACTCGCAACCCCACCTATTGCTGCTTGAGGAATACAGACATGACTATTAAGTCATTTAACAGCTTTTAATCAGTATTATTTGAATTCATTTATGAACACTGTTTTTTTTTTCTTAATACCAGTTAAGGTTTCTTTTTCTTTCAGCTGTTCCCTTTTCAGGAGTCGCCACAGCAAGTCCACCTTTGTGACCTCTTCTCCTTGTAGCCTCACTGTTCCCTCGTCTTTCAAGTGCATAACTCCACCTCTTCTCTTCCACCTGTTCCCTGTTCTCACCACAGATCACAGTGTCATTTGCAAAAATCTTGGTCCACGGGGATTCCTGCCTGACTTCATATGTTAGTCAGTCCATCACCAGAGAAAACAAGAAGGGGCTCAGAGCTGATTCTTGATGCGGTCACACCTCCACATTTAAGCTATCTGTCACTCCTACAGCACACCACACCACTGTCCTGCTGTCCTCATACATGTCCTGTACCAGTCTAACATACTTTTCTGCCATCTAAATTCCCTCATACAACATCACAGCTCCTCCCTCGGCACCTTGTCATGTTTTTTCTAAATCCACAAAAACACAATGAAATTCTTTCTGACCCTCTCTGTACTTTTCCATCAACATCCTCAAAGCAAAGATGGCATCCATGGTGCTCTTTCTTGGCATAAAACCATACTGCTGCTCACAATAGTTTCCTCTTGTCAATAGTTACCTCTTGTCTAAGTTTAGCTTCCACCACTCTCTCTCAGATCTTCATCATGTGGCTCATCAACTTCATTCCCCTGTAGTTGCTACACCTCTGTACGCCACCTTTGTTCTTAAAGATTGGCACCAACACACTTCTCTATTCTTCAGGCATTTTCTCACTCTCAAAAATGCTATTGAATAATTGAGTCAAAAACCTCACTGTCATCTCTCCTAGACATTTCCATACCTCCACTGGTATGTCATCAGGTCCAACTGCCTTCCCCTTCTTCATCCTCTTCAAAGCTTTTCAGACTTCATCCTTACTAACATTTTCCACTTCCTGGTCCACAGTTTCTATGACCTCTACTCTTCTTTCCCTTTCATTCTCTTCATTCATCAGCTCCTCAAAGTACTCCTTCCATCTTCCCATCACACTCTCTTCGCTTGTTAGAACATTACCATTTCTATATTTAACAAGCTTAACCTGCTGCACATCATTTACTGCCTGGTCTCTCTGTCTTGCCAGTCAATACAATTCCTTCTCTTCATCCTTAGTGTCCAGTCTCTTGTACAACTCATCATACGCTTCCTGTTTTGCCTTTGCTACCTTCCTCTTTGTCCTATGTTGTATCTCCTTATATTCCTGTCTACTCTCTTCAGTCCTCTCACTGTCCCACTTCTTCCTGGCTAACCTCTTCCTCTGGATAATTTCCTGCACTTTACTATTCCACCACTAGGTCTCCTTATCATCTTTTCTCTGTCCAGATGACACACCAAGTACTTTTCTACTTCTCTCTCTAATAACTGTGGCTGTGGTAGCCCAGTCAACCGGAAGCTCTTTCTTACCACCCAGAGCCTTTAACAGCTCCTTTCTGAAGTCTTTACAACATTCTTCCTTCCTCAATTTCCACCATTTGGTCCTCTTCTCTGCCTTTACTCGTTTCCTCTTCATCACCACAACACTCATCCTACACACCACCATCCGATGCTGTCTGGCCACACTCTCCCCTGCTACAACCTTACAGTCCACAATCTCCCTCAGGTTACTTCTTCTACACAGAATGTAGTCCACCTATGTACTCCTGCCTCCACTCTTATAGGTCACCCTGTGTTCCTCCCTCTTTTGGAAATAGGTGTTGACTACAGCCATTTCCATTCTCTCGGCAAAATCCACCACCATCTGTCCGTTTAGCTAAATATACTATTGACTGATTTTCCTACATTTAATTGATTCCTCTAAACTTTCTCACAAACCCACAGTTGGTGATACATGACACAAATTGGAGTCCCAACCCCAATTTTGGGAAACACTGATGTAAGCTGACAAATTGGCTGACAATATGATGTATAAACTAAAAAGTATAAAAAGTGAACAAGTTGCTGCCATGAAAAACGTACTCGGCTTATTATATATCCCCAACTTGATATGTTGGAGTGGTGTTCCACACTCCTTTCTTTGTTATGCTTCCTGCAGTATAACTGCATAGTGGCGCATAGCAGGAATATGGCTTCCAAGTGTTTTCAAGTTTCCTAGAGAATTTTTCAATTTAAATAAAAAAAATAAATAAAGATGGTCAAATAGGAAGATCTTCATTCAAGATCAGAATAACTAAGCCTATATATTTACTAGATTAGATAATTAATTGGAAATACATCTCTGAATAACCATTTTTTGTAGTTAAATATGAAAACTAAAACACATATTTAATCAACACCAAAATGTGAGCCACTGATTATTTTAAATCTTGTACACTTTAAATGTATGATTACATAAATGTTGTTACAGTATGATTTCTGTCTGAGAGATCTTTCGAAACAGAATCAATAAATCAGTTTTACTTTTTATTGATAGTTGACCAAAACTTTAAACTAAATCATGTTACCATGATTATCAAGCTCAAATTGATCTTCTTTGTGGCACTGAAAAGTGTCACAAAGAAGATCAATGAGCTGACGTTCAGCTCAACATACACTCTACACTCCTTAGGTGAATAAAACTTATCAGGGAAAAAAATCAAAAAGGGATTAAGTGAATTTAGGTTAAATGATAATATTAAAAAAAATAAACAGTATTTTCTTTAAATGGAAGCTACTAAAAAATCCTCAAAATGATGTAAATTAGCTTTTTTCTTTAGCCAAATGACAGGCGTTGTTTGGTAGATTGTTGGTGATCGTCTGAGATGGTTGCTATCTCCAACCTGACCACTAGATGTCAGAAGCTGCAGCTCACCTACACTAACACCTGGAGGTTTTAAGATGTTCTGTGGTTGTTTCATGATGACTGTTGTACATTTCAGAGAAAATAAGAAGAAAAAAGGCTAAAAGATTAAAAAGGAGTTGTTTTCTTTCCTGCCTGATATTTTCACAGACTGTGACAACATTCCTTCTGCCTCCATCCTCCTCATACTCATGGTCCCATTGTGTTTCTGAGTATGACTTCAGAAACAAACTAAAACATCTTCAGAACATCGGAGTAGGGACTGACCCATGGCTCTGAAAACAAAGATGAAGACCAGGGTGCAGGACACCAGCCCGGTGTCCCAGGCCCATTTGGACTTGTCCACAGCTGAGATTCCTAAAAAGATAAAGATGATGGTCTCAGCAATGCTGGCCAGATTCTTCATGGTGTACTTGATGGTGGTCCGGGACTTCTGGGAAATGTTGGCCTCCACGTATTTATTGGCTCCGATGCCGCAGAAGGTCATTCTGTCAACAAAGAAATGGTGATGCTGGTACAACACATGCTTCAAATTCAAAGCAGAGCATATCCACGAAGGAAGGCATATCACCCACCTACTTTCATGTCAGAGTTTTAAACTAAGAACATCCTCTCATGAAAAATGATGGAGTTAGAGCTGCCATGGTCAAATATTGAAAGGGACATTATGCATAATCTCATGTAACATCTCATGAGATATCACATTTGTGTGTTGTAAATAACTCTCAGCTACTACTACACCAAACTTCAGCTTGATACCTGTATAATTAAATAATTTATAACTATTTCTGTGTTGGCTAATGTTTATTAACTGTGGCTGCCAACTTGAATTACATTGACCCCAAAAATTATCAGTTGTAGAAGTACATCCAGTGATTACTTTATGAAAGTTTTATTAAAATGTGTCTATTTGTTGATGCAATATTTTGTTAACAGACAGACACGTGAACATATGCACCAATATGGGCAAAAGCATAGCTGTCCACCATTATGATGCAGAACAGAATAAATGTCTGGAAACGATTCAGTGTGAAAAGTTTCTTGTGTTTGTTTCACAGGAAGGATGGACTTACGACAGAATGGCAGACAGCGAGAAGAGCTCTGCTGTCAGGTAGGCCAGGTAGACCAGTAGGAAGACGAAGAGCGGCTCGATGATGCGAACCTTCTTGGTGAAACGTGTGACAAAGCCAAGGATGACAGCAAAGACCAGACCCACCAACGTTCCCCCGATACTAACGATGAGAAAGGAAGCTGCAGAGGAGCAGAAGGAGGTGTGATCCCTGATGTCAGCTTCACCTCAGGTGAGTTCAGGACTCTGGACTCACCCACTCCTTTGAAGTAATCTGCTGTCAGAACATTGGCTCCTCCCACCTCCACAAAGGAAATGTAGACTTTATACAAAACCTGTAGAAAACATACAACTGTCTCTGTGAACAGGAAGCTGACAGTGGGGATTGTTTACATGATAGTGAAATGAGGTAAAACTCAAATAAATGTCAAATTAAACCTCTGATGAATTCCACTTCCTGCTTTTGTTCTGTTACTTCATGTGGATTCTGGCAAACTGATTCAGGTGCAACTTTTCTTTAGGAGGGGGGAAGGTCAGAGGTCATTTAGCAGCCAAATCCCCCCATCCGTACCCATCAACAAGCGTGGTGAAGAGATAGAGCTGATTTTCAAACTGATTCACCCATCCATTCATCCATCCATCCATCCATCCATCCATCCATCCATCCATCCATCCATCCATCCATCCATCCATCATCAGGCCACAGAGGTAACAGGTCCAAAAGGAAAACCCAGACCTCCCTCTGCGACACTCTCCACCTCCTCCTTGGGATCCCAAGGTGTTCCCTAACTAGAGAGGAGATATACAGTAATCAGATCTCCAATGAGTTCTGGGTCAACTTCAGAGTCTCCAGAAAAATGACTCAGCTGACACCTTTCAAGGAGAACGAGCAGTGGCTTTACTCCGATTTCTTTCCCAACTCTAAGTCTGAGCCTGGCCACCCTACAGAGGAAGCTTATTTCAGCCACTTATAGCTTAAAAGTGAGGGTTAACTACTACTGGACACACCTTAAGATTGTACTACGAAGCAACATTTCCTACTTTGCTGATATGTTGAGCTAAAAGTCAAAGTTTTTAGTCTCAGTTCATCTGTCTGGGTCCAGCTAACAGAGTTTCAGTTCACTGTCAGTGACGGGTACAACCTGTTCACTGGTTCTGTTCTTAATAATATGCCTAATAGAAAAACCACATTTATAGTTCATCATAGTTCTGCTCGGTGCCGAAACATTTTAAATAAATGTCAGATTGTTAAATGATGAATAAAATATTCCTCTGTCGTCTTCAGTCAGTGTCCTGCATTTAGGTATTGATTAATTTTTTAAATGTTGGTGCATTGATGCACAAACAGTTTTTATTCAAGGATTTGTTTTTCAATTTAATCATCCAATCTATTAAATATATCAGCTAAAGATTCTAATCTTAATTAAAAATCTCAAACAGATTTTTTTAAAATTAACTTGCATGATTTTCAGCATGAGAAACAGCTGAAAACAAGTTTGGGAACTTTCCAGGAGCAAAGTGACAGTATGGCTTTTCTTGGATGTGTGCATCTAAGAAAGTGTAGTTAGATGCAAGGATTGTACAACAAAACTCCATCAGAACCAGATATATCGAGTTGATGATGTATAAATGGGATGTCTTTTTTTCATATTTTGCTGGATTTGCTCAGGCATCTTATAAACAGTTAATAGGCTGTAGTTTGGATCCATTACTGTGAATCAGAGAATACTTAATAAATAACATATTTGATCTTATCAGAGAAGTGATTTGCACATTATGGGACAGAGTCAGAGCTAAACAAACCTCTTGATTGCAAAGTTAAGTTTCAAATCTTTCTGTCTTGACCTAACCAGCAGCAGCCGGGTGGTTAAAGTGAGTGAATTTGTTTTGGACTTTGTTTAAAGTTGGAAATGCCTCAGTCTCAGAAGTGCACCTCACAAATGGCCCAGTTTTATAGTATCACCGCCAGCACATTTCTCTATACAATAACAGTGTGTATAATATATGTAATTTGTATCTAACACTAATGGACAGTGATGGTGATTAATGACCATATTTTTTGTGCTGCTCTGACCACAGCAATATACACACAGTCACTCCTCCCAATGCCAAAAGACAGCCTGCCTAACCCAACATTTTTATGCCCCACTACCTTATTTAGGAGAAAATAAGGTGAAACTCCCTTTGAACCATCATAAGTGAATCTACACATCTGCACACATGCAGCACAAACTAAACTTGGCCCTGCTCCTGTCACAGAACAAGACCAACAACAAGCCCGTGGTCTTTCTGTTGCCACAGCAGCACAGCAACACACCTGACATGATGAGGTAGGTCAGAGTGTGGGTACAGTTTTTGCTGCGTCATTGGAAGCATCTGCAGCTGCTGGTTCAGGATGGAATGTGGGAGATGGATTATGTCAGCAGAACAGGTGTGCTGAGGAGAACTGCACACCTTCCAAAGAAGGTTCCTGCTGACCTGGACTAAAAATTAACTTGCAGTTGGATTTGTGTTGTGCAGAAAGGTCATGGTGTCATAAATGATTTTTTTTTTGTTTTAGTGGGTTTTACAGACAGTAAACTACTACAGTTACAGTTGATACTACAGTTCATATTTCTGACCTGTGTAGACAACAGAGTTTAGTGGAAATAGCAGAAACAAGCACATGACAGCATTAGCAGTAGAGTAGAGCTGAGAAACTGCAGCATCTGTTCAGGCAGAATCTCACTGCAACTGTTGGAGACAAACCCTGCATTCACAAAAGAGTGAATGCAGGGTTTCACTCTGCATTCACTCCAAGTTGTCTCGAAACATTTGAGGGGGTTCTCGATTTCCTCACCTGAGGCAGAACCTTGCTCTCAAGCCCCTGGAGTTTTGAACATTTTCCAAAAAGTTGCTAAGACAAATTTTATCTCAAACCAGTCAGAGACTCGTCACGGGTGTCTCAAACCTATCTGGAACCCCTCTCAAGTTAGTTCTCTGCTTCTTAAGCACCAGAGCTGTATTTTTTGTGTTTTATTGTTACTATGTAAAAAGATGTACACTCACAGGCCACTTTATTAGCTCCACCTTGCTAGAACTGGGTTCAACCCCCTTTGTCTTCAGAACTGTCTTATTCATTCATGTTATACTGTAGATTCAACAAGATGATGGAAACATTCCTCAGAGGTTTTGGTTCATATTGATATGTTAGCATCACACAGTTGCTGCAGATTTGTCAGCTGCATGTCCATGATGGGATCTTCCTGTTCCACCACATCCCAAAGGTGCTTGATTGCACTGAGATCTGGTGACCATGGAAACCAGTGAATCCAGACTCATCAGAGCAGGCAATGTTTTTCTAATCTCTTATTGGTAAGTCTGTATAAATTGTCAGAACTGTAGCCTAATTATTCCTAATAGGCAGACTGACGGACAGACAGACAAACCAACCAACACTACCGAAAACATAACCTCCTTGGCGAAGATACCAATAATGTTTTTTTGTTGCTAAAAGACACAGTCAAAGCTGTATACATTATAAAAAAAAAGCTTTTTTAAGTTTATTAAAGTGGTAACAAGAATTGGATCTATTCCAAATTAGAAGCCTAACATTCCATGAAGGCGTCTAGCTCACGGCTGACCCGAAACAGGAACGCTGATGTCGGCCAGCCGTTCTCTGCTGGCCCCTTCTGTCATGCGCGGCGGTTCACTTAGGGATGGCTGGCCGACATTAGCGTTCTTGTTTCGGGTTAGTCGTGAGCTAGATGCCGCTAACTCCGCGGAGTGCGAATATCCAATATCCAAATTAAAACTAACTTCACTGCTGTGTTTTGCGTGGTCCTTTGCTGAAATCTTTGGGGGCAAATGTGAAGCATTAGCGCACATTTTTGCTTCAGTCGCTGCTCCTGCATGCTCCCGGCATTCTGATGTTTAACAGGATGTGACGTCACATATCTTCTTCGTCAGTTATTTGGGGTTAAAGTTGCGGGACAGTTGCGGTGTTTTGGACAAAGTTGCAAAAAGTTGCGATTTTGCAGGGTTTGCTTGATTTTGCGTTAATAGTTGTGATTGCAACATCGCAAAATCCTGGAGGATCTGACAAATGGGTCTATGTAAAAGGATTCTATTTTTCTGTGACTCTTTGGTGCTGATGCTGCTCTAGACTTCACCTAAATGTGAAAGAATCAGTTTATACTTTGTTTGACAGTAATTTTCTTCATTTTTCCAAATCTTTATTTTAAATGTTAGGAGGGCCCTGCCAGCCCATTTGTACCAGCTGTCACTGCTCCTAACTCTCAACCTGCCTCTGAAATATCAAAATCTGGATGTCTTCAAATCTAGTCAAACTCAGCAGCAGCAAAACTGAGCTCCTGGTCATTGCTACAGAGATTCTTAGAAAGGCTGGAGAATTTTTGAGGTACAGAACTTTGGTGTTATCCTGGACACCATTGTCTCCTTTAAGTCACACATCAAATCTGTTACTAAAATCTAACTTTTTAATTTCAAAAAGTTAAGACTCCATAATCACTCCCAGACTCTGTGGCAGAAATCCTCACTCATGCTTTTATCACTTCTCTTTTCGACTACTCTGGGTTTTGATTGGGTAGTAAAGCTCTTCAGTCTGCCAAAACTCTGCTGCCAGGGTTCTGAGCTGCACAAAACCCTGGGATTACATTACTCTAACTCTTATTCAGCTTCACTGACTTCGATTTAGAGCTCATTACAAAATTTTCCTTCTCACCTTCAACCCCTGTATGTCCGTGCTCCTCAGTACCTCTCTGACCAGGAAAACTTTAGGTTAAGGAATTAACCCCGGTTCTCTAAAACATGAGTGAGGTATCTCACTATGGGACACGCCCCCTGCGACGGTCCCCCAGAAGCTCTATTACATTACGCCAGTTCTAACTGGCCAACAGAAGTGACGTCCGCTCCGGGAGGAGGGCCTCCCTCCCAGTATAAATGTCTGATGTCACGCAGATGATTTTCAGTCTTTTCAGCACACCTCTTACTCACTCCAGGCAAGGAGGGTGATCTGGTGAGATACCTCACTCACGTCCAGTCTATAGAATGTAAAGAGTTGCCCAGCTGGCAGCATCACATATGTCCTCCACAGGTACACCCTGAAACAGCGCCCAGGATGTGGAATGAGCCCGTAGATCTGCAGGGGGTGCAAGGCCTCTGGTCTCACAAGCCATAGTGATCGCCCCAACTATCCAGTGGGAAAGGCGTTGCTTTGTTAAGGGTTTACCTTTATGTGGTGCAGCCCATGACACAAAAAGCTGCTCAGACTTGCGAAAACCTGCTGTTTTCTCCACATAGATCTGCAGAGCTCACACAGGGCAGAGCGTGTGCAGTCATTCATGCTCATGAGAGGAGAATGGTGGTGGGTAGAAAGCCATCAGCTCCAGAGGGCAGCATGGCAAGTTCCGGTTGACAACCTTTGCAGGACTGGGTGTTAGTAGGCCCTTATAATCCTTCCTGAGAAACCGCATGCTGGCGGGGTTCACTGAAAAGGCTTGGATGTCACTTACAGGTTTGGCAGAAGCCAGGGCGACCAACAAAGCTGTCTTAAATGAGAGCACTTTGAGCTCAGCCTACTCCAAAGGTTCGAAAGGAGCATGTGATAAGGCATCAAGCACCAATCTCTGCTAACCAGTGCTTCCCCGGCCAGCGAGGAGCTACCAGAATGAGTGAGTGTTTCCTCTCTCGCACTCTGGCAAGGGTAGGAATGATCAGTTCTGGAGGTGGAAAAGCATACAGGAGGACTGGAGGCCACTAGTGTGCTAGAGCATCCAGCCCGAGCGAAGCGCCCTCCTCAGTCAGGGAGATAACCTCTGACATTGAGTGTTCTTCTCTGATGGAAAGAGGTCTACCTGCACTCGGCCGTACCTCTGCCATATTTGGGTTACAACATCGCTGTGGAGTTTCTAATCCTTGTAGTGAGGAATGCCTCTCGACAGCAGGTCTGCATCCCTGTTCATCACCCCTGGCACATGAGTAGCCCTGAGTGAGAGCAGGTGTGAGCTAGTCCAGATTAGGGCTGCAACTAACGATAATTTCAATAATCGATTAATCGGGCGATTATTTTCTCGATCAATCGGTCGTCTTGGAACCCCACGCCCCCCCCACCACCACTGTTTGGAATTGCATAGATTACTGAACAAAAACATGTAGCTGCCTGTATAGTTAGTTGTGATAAAGAAATAAAACTAAGAGAAATGTCAAATAACTTTAGTAAATAAAACTAAATGTCAACAAAAATATAAAAAATGTATACTATATCCCTAAAAATAAATGTGGATGCTACTTTTTAATAAAGTG
>NC_051444.1:30629140-30665074 GCF_001649575.2 Kryptolebias marmoratus
CTGAAAGCAGCGTGCAGTTTCCTGTATGCTAACTGCTGCTAACAGAGCTCACAGAGCTAGTTCTGCTGCTTAACAACTTTAAGACTAAACACAAAACCCTATTCAGCAGATTCTAACCTGCAGTGAGTAAAACATGCCCCCCAAACCGGTAATGGAGTAGCAGAAAGAAAGTTTGCAGTGAGGAAGAGGAGCTGTAGCTTCTTCATCATCATACAGAGAGGACCGAGTTTGTTCAGATTTTACAACGCGCTGCGGGTGACGTCACCGTTTCCGCGACAACGTTAAAATAATAAATTAAATAAATAAATAAATAATAATATATAATAAAATAAATTGTGCGACACATATCGATAATGAATTTTGTTGCCAACGCTTTTAATCATTGAATTTTATCGATTTTATCGATTCGTTGTTGCAGCTCTACTCCAGATCATCAGTCTGTGTGCCAGCGTGTGTAAATGATGTGAGCGCAGGCCCCCTTGTCTGTTGATGTATGCAATCACAGTCGTATTGTCTGTTCTGACCAAAACATGGTGCCCTCTGATGAAGGGCAGGAAATGTCTCAGAGCCAGGGTCACGGCCAGGAGCTCCAGACAGTTTATGTGAGCTGTCTGTATTTGTGAGCTCCACACACCGTTTACCATCCTGCCCTTGTGTGTGGCTCCCCAGCCAGTTAACGAGGCATCTGTGGTCACAACCTTTTGTGTTAGGATCACAGCGTTTTTGCATTGCTGCAACGGTGGGGCCGAAATAAGCCCTTCGGGTCCACCGGGGTGTCGAGGAGTTGGTTCTTCTCTCTCTGAGACAGACTAGACAGATTCAGCCATCTGGCTCTCTCCTGTGTGACCATCTGGCTCTCTCCTGTGTGACCATCAGGGCCATTGCTCTCCCTGAGGCCTGGACAGCGTTTCTGTGGAGGCGCAGGCAGAGGTCTGTCACCACACACAGCTCGTCCCACAGATCTGCGGTCGGCGCACTCGCCATCTGCTCCTGAAGTTCCGCTTGGAGAAGAGATGAGGCGTTCAGGGCTTTCACCGATGCCGCCACTGCTTTGAAGCTTTTGTCGTTCAAAGCTGACTGAAAGGAATCTGCCTTGAACGGGAAGGTTGGTCCTGCTGCTGTCATTGTTGATCTTTGTGATGGATGCAGGTGAAATGCCAGCTGCAGTTCCACGGGAGGCAGGCGTAAAAACCTGCTGTCCTCCATGCCGGTCAAGTCCAGCGCTGACCCTCCCTGAGCGTGGTTTTTGGTGGTGAGCGGATTACTCCAGGACTGGGTTGCTTCCTCCAGGCATTCTGGAAAAGCCATCAGCAGCTGTCTGGTGGAGGATTTTGCTTTTGGGAGCCATTTCCCCTCATACCGAGATGTGGTGGTCTCCATGAGAGTTTCCGGTCATTCAATGCCCAGCTTTGCAGCTGCTCTCCTACTCTCCTACAGACATCATGCAGGTCCGCTGCAGTCGGGCTTGGGGGGCCGCTGCAGTGGGTGTCACCGGCTTCCATGGGCTTTGCAGCAAGCGGGATGGAGAATGTCTCGCCGTCCTGCTCATCTTCCTCAGACCCGAGACTAACGGATTCTGCCTCTGAGTCAGATTCTGCAGCCGCTAAATTGCTAAAATCCGGGAGGTCGGTTTCATCTTCCTCCGGATCGAGTAGTGGTGCGACCGCGTCGAGCTGGTTGCTCCAACTGGCTCCAGCCAAAGGGTGCTCTCCCATCACCAGTCGAGGTAGGTGCCGGTGGCGGAGGGTTGGATACCCACAGCACAGGGTCAATCTCCGACAAGCTAGCTTGGCACGCTAGCCTGCGCCAACGGGTTTTGAGAGAAAGCCGTGCACAGTGCTCGCATTTAAAATTGAAGCGGAAGGGTGCAGCTGGTTTGGTGACCAGCTTCAGTTGCTGCTGTTTGATGACAGACCAGTGGCAGAAAAAAAAAGCTCAGAGCAGCTAAGCACAGCTATTGAGAAGCGTTCGGCAACAGAGTTGTTAGCTCGCTCTGTGAACAGTTAAGCTAGCCCAATAGTTGCTGTACTTGCCGTCTGAGAGTCGCTTCTGGGAGCGAGAAGAGGTGTTAGACTGAAGATCATCTGCGTGACGTCAGGCATTTATACTGGGAGGAGGCCTCCTCCCGGAGCTGACGTCACTTCTGTTGGCCAGTCAGGACTGGTGTAATGTAATAGAGCTTCTGGGGCATGTCCCATAGTGAGATACCGAAACGAAGAGAACCCCTACAGAAGCTCCAGAAGCGTCAGACCCATGTTCCTTCACTCCTCATTGAGCTCCACTGGCCCCCCGTTGCTGCCTGAATCAGATGCAAGTCCCAAAAGCTGGCTACGGAGAGACTTCAGTCTCTGCAGCAGATATTTAAACTCAAATAGCATGATAATCCTTCTGGACCTCTGAGGAATATCTCTGGTTCTACCATTCCTACAAACAAGGCAGTCTCAGTCCAAACTGTTCTCACCTGCGGTTCCACAATGGTGGAAGGAGCTACCAAAGTCTATCAGAGGATGTCTCTTTCTACCTTCAGACAATACCTCTGCTCCTAATGCCTCCAACACAATCCTACATCTAACTCCCACTGCCTGTGGACTTCTGGACTGATTCTACTGGGACTATTCTTAATGCTTTATTACAGAAGGCCTTTGAAAGTACTTCCATATAAAAGTTGTCTTGAGTTACAAATATTTCCTGTGTTTATTTAACTGAAGATGGTGATACTTTAATTCTCTCCTTGTAAATATCCCCTCTCTTTTTACCTGAAGTCAGAAATCTGAAACTAAATGAATAGGTGCTTTTGTCCAGCTACAACTTCTGATGTTAGATGAGTGAATCAGAAACTGTTTCTGCAGACGTACTGAAAACAATCCACATTGGTACAAAGTGTGAGTGTGTGTGTGTGTGTGTGTGTGTCTCACCACTGTGACGGCATCATTGAGCAGTGACTCTCCGAACACAATAATGAAGAGTGTTTCATTAACATGGACTTCCTCAAATACAGCCAGCACTGCCACAGGGTCGACAGCCGAGATCAAGGCGCCGAACAACAGGAAGTCCATCAAGTCAGCTTGCACATGACTGTCTGCACACACACACAAACATGTCAACACACAGAAATGAGAAGACTGTTTCCCCTTATTACAGTAGGGAATATAATGTTTAGATACCCAGCTGATTTGCTAAAATTTTCTATTTACAAAGAAATGAATAGTCTCTAATTTTTATGTATATTTCATTTTAACAGAGAGTGACAGACTGTCGACTAAAAATCCAGAAACAAAGACATAAAAGTTACAAACTGATTTACACGTCACTAAGGGAAAGGTCAACTGCCCACAGAATCACTTTCTTCAGTTCTAACCTCTCCACCTCCATGGGTCAGACCAAAGATCTGACAAACTTCAAGGACCTGATAGTAGATCTACACAAGAGTGGAATGGACTGCAAAACCACTAGCAAGAAGGTGAGAAGTCATTATTCAGAAATGGAACAAATGTAAAATGACCAACTATCACTCTCAACAATCATCCTACCAACAAAGGTTTCTCTACCAAGTAATAACCCAGGTGTTGCTTCAGGCTCAAATACTTATGGCCCCTCAGGCAGCTGTCAGAACAAATGGTACAAATTCTGAATAATTTTGCTTATATTTCTCTACAAGTCAGGGATGCCCATTAAGTCCTATTTTAGCCCTGTAGCCCTGTATGCTGATGACCATCTGCTAATCCTGTCTGATCTATTGTCCCTTTTACACCGGCTCTTCTTCAGGAGTCCCGCTCTACTCCACTCTACTCTACTCGGCTCGGCTCTATAACGGCCAGTTTGGTCAGTAGCAGAGACATGCCTCCTCATGTTGCGGGGGGCGGGGCCGAGCCGAGTAGAGTGGAGCCGGGACCTTTAGAGCCAGTGTAAAAGGTGCATATCATGTTTTATGCCCACTACCCTTTCAGTCCTTGATGCAGTCAATAAAAAAATTGGATATAAACTTGGCAAAAGTGTTAATGGAAAAGCAAAAGAGTATATATTTGTTCAATGTCAATTGTGTATTTAAGATGTAAAAACCCCAGTAAACACTGTACAGAGAGAGACACAATTGCCCTGAAGATTTGCACACTTCTGACCTCTGACCCCATCACTGACCTATGATGCCCAGCAGTTTGGCGGCATACAGGCAGAACCCGGTGCAGAATGCGTTCCACAGGGTCCCGACCACAGCGTATGTCAGGATGGCTCCCAGGTTGTCGAAGAAGAGCCGGGCTGGCATGAAGTACCCAGCATCGCCCACTATGGTTGGCAGCAGGAAGAGGAAGAAGAGAGCAGGGTCCAGTTGGTACAGCTGCTTCTTATTGGCTATGAGGACGATCCCACCCAGAACCAGACCCAACAGAATCAGCATGCAGCTCTCTGGCACCACGGTGGTGAACCGCTGAGAGAAGTGGAACACTGCATGGTGACAAGTTTCAGTCAGACACTCAGATAAACAATCACAGTAAAATCTATGTTAGAAAAATCTTTACATTCAGATGTGTTAGATATGAGTTAATCTTTACTGATCTACGGGAGTCAAGAGGGTGAGAAGCAGATGATTATCACACACAGAAAAATTTAGGTTTGTAAAGTTTCGTATGAAGGAACCACAAGACTTCTGGAACAAAACCAGACCAAAGTACAGTTGTTTACCCATAATGCACATCAGCTAATATAGAATATCAGCACAAACACCTCATAAGAATTGTAAAGCACAGTGGTGGAGGGCTGATGGTTTAGGATCCTTGCAGTCATTGAAACAACCATAAACTCCTCTGTAGAACAAAGGATTCAGGAGTGAAATGTTAAGCCATCTGACTGACAGCTGAAGCTTGGACCAAACTGGGTCATGATGCAACAGAACAATGATCCCAAACACACCAGCTGATCTACAACAGAACCACTCAAAACTAAAAGAACCAAGGTACTGCAATGGTCTAGTTCAAGGGTGTCAAACTCCAGGCCTCGAGGGCCACTGTCCTGAGAGATTTAGGTTTTCCCGCTCCAACACACCTGATTCAAATGGTTTAATTACCTCCTCACCAAATCATCGGGTTCTCCAGGAGCATGGCAACAAGTCATCCATTTAAACCAGGTGTTTTAAAGCAAGAACACATCTAAAACATGCAGGAGAGTGGCCCCCGAAGAATGGAGTTTGACACCCCTGGTCTAGTCAAACCTTCAGAGAGGAGAGCAGAAACCAATGTCTGCAAACCTCAATGACCTAAAGCAATGGTGGAAAGAAGAGAGGGTGAAAATTATTCAACATTTCAGAGACAATGTCCTACAGAAAACCACTACTGAGAATCACTGATGCTAAAGGAGGTTCTACAAGCTGCTGAATCAGGGACTGGAACCAGTATTTTTACACTGGCATAAACATTGCAATAGCTACTGATGGCAGAAGGCAATATCTTTGGCAGCCATCTTGAGAAGAAGTCTTTTTTTTAAATTTTGTAATATAGGACAAGTATTACTGACACTAATAAAGGCTGTTAGTGTTTTCTCTGCCTACCTGTCAATACAGTACAAATTGGTCTCATTTGATGCAGGTCTAAAAGATGTGCTGAATTTGAGTGAACTGGTAGTTTTACATAATTAACCATGTTTCTGGAAGGTATAACCTTTTTTAAATATTAAATTGGTGTGTAGTTTATCACTTTAGCACAAGTATGTTTTGATTTATGAATATTTTCTGCTAGCATACACATTCATAATGGACAAGGCAAGCTGAAAAGGTCACCTTTTGAATGGTTTATGAACTAATATGACATAATACTCACCAATAAAACATAATGCCATATTTTTTGAAGTGCTGGCTCCGATACTTATAGCAATTAATTACAAAACACTGGATTTCTTTGCTGAGTTTAAGTTTTATGGTCTGCTGCCATTCTGATAGTAACTCAGAACGCTCATGTTGCTACAAAAAGATTTTCTCAAGATGCGGGCACATTTTCTCATCTTCTTGTATAGATTGGGCCAGCCATTCCAGTGTTTCTCTAGCTCAATGGTGTGTTACATTTTGGTTTAGTCTTACTTTAACAATGACAAGGAGTAATATGTAATGTGGTTTTTTTTATCTTTTTTTAATTTAAAAGGGTGTATTTTCTTTTTAATATCTTTAAAAGAACTGTAAGATAGATGCAAGGTCTTTTGTGAGTTATGGAGTTTTTTTTTGTTCTCTTTTCCTCCCGATCTTTTTCTCTCTACCTTTCTTTTTTAATCTGAACTTGCTCTTCTCTGCAGCTGATTGACCCAAGCTACCACTAACTGATTGTCTGCAGCTAACAGGTCAAACATGTGCTCATGAGTTTCAGATGATGAGTCACAGTATCTCCTCTCTAATTGGCTGATATGTTTCAGACAGCATGACGTCACACGTTTTTTCTGAAGGACAAAACTCATTTCTTTCCCAGTTGTCAAGATGAATGTGTGTGTGTGTGTGTGTGTGAGAGAGAGTGTATGTGGCCTTGAACACATAGTTAAGGTCTGATTCGAGTCATGACAAACACACTCAGAAAGAAAAGATCTGCTGGTGAGTCAGTGAGCTGCAGGACATTAGGCTGCTTCGTCACGTGGAAATGTTTCTGACACACACACATGCACACAAAACAGAATCTGAGTTCAGATGAGTCTGCACAGACCCAGGTGATTCTACAGAAATCTGCTTCCTTTTTTTCCTTCCCTCACTCTGAGTCTGCAAATTTCTGTCCCTTCACAGCAGCTCCACATGTGAACTAATCTGCTGAAAATAGAATTTCAATATATCACCAGCTGTTCTGGTGGAAACATCAACCTTTAAAATGCTAAAATTAAACAATAAAGCAGGTTTTTATTTTAATAATAAAACCAACCACGGAACTAGAGAAACACTGGAATGCACAGGCACAGTGAAGTCTTTGCTAACAAGGAGAGAATCTGTGCCACCATCTTGCTAGGAGCTATGAGGCGTCCTTAGTTACTACCAGAATGATAGCAGAACATAAACATTTGAGGAAACAACCTAAACTCAGTCAAGAAGCTCAATGTTTTGTAATTGTTATAATTATCAGAACTTCAACTTCAAAAAATGTGTCATTCTATTTTATCAGTGAACATTATTACATATTAGTTCAGAAATCCTTGAAAATGTGACCTTTTCAAGTTTGTCTTATCCATTGTGTGTATATATTATATATAGTTCATAAATAAAAAAATATCTTCACTTGAGTGATTAATTACCAACCATTGTAATACTTTGGTAAATTTATACCTTCCAGAAACCTGAGTAATTACTTAGAAATATCACTTTACTCAGTTTCAGCAGTTCTTAGTCCAGAACTAAGTGGGACAGACTTGTTGTGTACTGACATGGAGGCACACTGATGTAAAAGTATAAATACCTGTATTACCTTCTGAATGGTCCGAAATAGCTTGATAAGAATGAATGTAGATAATGACTACAGAGAGACAATCAACCATTCACACTTTCATTCACACCTAGGGACAATTTAGTTACCACCTAACCTAACATGCATGTTTTTGGTCTGAGAGAGGAAACCAGAGCACCTGGAGAAAACCCAATTGTGCACGGTGAGAACATGTAAACTCCACCTAGAAAGGCTGGGAGGCAAACCGGGGAATATGGCAGCTAACTGAGAATATATCATCATTGTGAGTATAATGTTTTCCTACATAAATTCTTGCCTGAATCTCTTTGATTTCCTGTGAGTGTTTTTCCTAAACATTTTTATTCATAACTTTTTAATGAGAGGAGCAATTTCTTCCATATGTTCAAATATTTTTCACCTTCCAAACTCTTCCACTGTGTTAAAAACTGTATGGGAGACAGACTTCAGTTATAGATGATTGTTGGGGGGAGGTTTTAAAGAGGGTACACAGATCTTTAATCAGTGTCAGGCTCAGTTTCAAGCAATGTCTGATGCTACATTGAGCTCATTGTACTAAAGCCAGGCTCACAAAAATATTTGACTCAGCGTAGACTGCTTTATGCTTCATAAGAAGTCAGAAAATGGGCTCTCATTGACTCTCTGTGGTTGTGCTGGCTGGGAAGAAGCATGTTATTGTGCACCGTCTGTCTGAAACGTTGGCAATCTCTTCATGACAAATTTGAGATGAAAATGAAGTGAAAATGCCAAAATAGCATTTACTGTCTCAGTCTGTTTAATAAAAATGTCTGTATATTGTTTCAAATACTTATTAGCAGTAATATTGTGTTTGTATTTTGTTTACAGTTTTACAAATACAAGCCTCAGTAAATCACGCTTAACATACACCGCCTACTGAGTCTTCTGTTTGCTATCTGGGAGGCTATAGCACATGTGCACATGTGAGGGCAGAGCAGACGATACACAACGGTTTAACAAACCACTTTAAGTTCTGTTCAATTCAACTTGTTTATGTAGCACCAAATTACAACCAGTCATCTCAGCACACTGTACAAACACATCACATACATTATAAAAAGCCAATTAGTAAAAGTTATCTATCTAAGGAAGCCAGCAGATTATATTGAATCTTCACTTTGTCACAGTCTCCCATCCTGAGCAGCACGTTGGTGACTGTCACAGGTTTAAATCTCAGTTCATAAATCTTTTTTTACAATCTTTTTGAAAGTTCTGACTATTCCTTCTTATTTAACCTTACTTTTCAATGTTTGACTGTTTTTCTTGTGAGAGAAGTCTTGTGGTAATGACATTGTTTTTTTTCTTTTAGCTACTCCCTTCTTCAGGGGTTGCAACAGAAAGTAAACTTTGCACGAAATGTTTGGCAAATGTTTTACGCCAGATGCGTAAAAAATCACAAAAGAAAGGAATCCATCCCTGAATCCATTACAGAAATTTCCCAGCAGAAGGATCCATCCATCTTCTATTGCTTATCCGTGATCAGGTTGAGGGGGGGCAACAGGTCCAGGAGGGAAACCCAGACCTTCCTCTCCAGCTCCTCCTAGAGGCTCTCCTTCAGGGAGCTCTATAAAACCGGGTTAACTGTGATCTGTTCCGGACATCAAACCAGTATTTCAAAGGGGACGATGTGTTTGTTAGGGACTATTTGAAGTGGCAGATGGATCAGCAAAAAGACAGTGTGTTTCTTCACTAAAGAAACACCAGCAAGGCTGGCACAATCTATGCTACTGAGACAAGAATTTGTGCCACCATTTTGTGAAAAGCTATGTGTTACAGCCAGAATGGCAGCAGACCATAAATATCAGAGCAGAAAACTTAAACTCAAATACGTAGTCCAATATTTTGTCTTAATTGCTATAATAATCAGAGCCAGCATTTCAATGAATGTGGCATTAAGTTTCATTGGTGAGTATTATGTCATATTAGTTCATAAACCATTGAAAATGTAACCTTTTCAGTTTTTGCATGTCAGAAAATGTTTCATGAAAATAAAAAAATACCCACAACTGACCATTAGGTAAAGTTATACCTTCCAGAAACGAGTAATTATGCTAAATAATCAGTTTATTCAGTTTCAGCAGTTTGTTTAGTCCAGAATCAAACGGCACAGACTTGGAGTGACCTAGAGGGAGACACAGAGAACACACTCAGCTTATATTAGTGTCAATAACACTGGTCCTGTATTACAAAATTCAGTTGTTGTTTAATTCAATCAGTCTGTATATCACAAGATGGTAAAAACAAGTTTGCAGCATCTATACTAGATGTCTATATTACCTGCAGTCCTTATTGATCATTTTTGTGATAAAGGTTATCACAGTCACCTCAGCTCTACGGGGTCATGGATGTGAACCTGCATCTTAGTCTGTTTTTATGCTGTACAATGTCCGAACTAAGACAAAGAACCAGACAGATATCTGTAGCAGGGAAGGGCTTGATGGAGAAGTGACAGACAGTCATCCAAGTCTGTGCTGCTGTCAGTGACTATTTAACGGAGGTAGCCTTTGGTCGCACAGAACAGCTGTTGTTCTGGTCTGGTTAAATTACAGCACTTGGTTATTTTATCACAGTAGTAGTAGTGGGTCGGTTGGTTTTTCAGGCCTCATAACGCTGGAAGGCTCATTATTTGAAGCAGTGGATGGAACAGCAGCAGGATGGTGTGTGTAGGAACCAGATTGTGTTCTGTTGGTTCTGTCTGGGTTCATGTTGAGCAGCTGAATGCTCTCAGTGTTTCTGTCCTCGCTGTTCATCTGCTGAGTGGGAGGCTCAGAGTTACTACAAACTGTCTGTCTGTGGGAGGAAACTAAATATAAATGAAAGGCCTTTCGTGCAACAGTTTTAAACTCAGATCATCTTATGATGGGAAATCACAAAGTTGTTGCAGTTTTGGTCAAACCTTGAAAATAACATTATGCATGATCCCATGTGATGCCACTAGATGTCACAATCAACTACACACAATATGTGTTGGATATGACTGTCAGCTATTACACACCAGATTTTAGCTCAGTAACTGTAAAATGGATTGAGTTATAGATGTTTTTTGTTTTCTCTAAGGTCAAGCTCAAGGTCAAGCTCAAGGTGCGCTGTGGGGGACATCTTGAAATGGGTTGGCTCCAAAAGTAGTAAGTTGTAAAGGTACTGTATACCCAATAATTATTTCCTGAAAGTTTAATAAAAATTCATCTTGTGGTTCATGAGATATTTTGCTAACAGAGTTGACCGAATAGTAAATGGCAAATTTTTAAACAAATATTTTGTACAATCTACACCCCCAGTTCTGAGTGTTGTGTAAAATGTAAATAAAAACAATCCAATGATTGTCAAAGGTTGCAAAGGTGGAAAGTAGTAAACATAAATGTTGAAACAAAGAAAATAATTAATAATAATTTTGAATTTGATGGCAGTAACACATCTCTAAAGTTGTTCCAGGTCCTTGTTTCCACTGTGAAGCATCTCCTCTTCAGCCTGTAAACAAACCAGATGACGGAGGAGAGCAGCTGCTGGAGGTTTTGGAGGGAACGGTGTCCCATTCTTATCTGAGGGACGATTCTAGCTGTTCAACAGTCCTGGCTCTTCTTTGCTGGATGTTTTATTTCATGATGCATCAAATATTTTCAGTTGGTGAGAGATCTGAACTGGTTTGTGGTTTTTAAACAGAATTTCAGATTTAAATCCGTCCGACACAGACAGGTTTTCTACCTCACCTTAGTCTATTTTAAATGAGCTCTGGCCCAGAGAAGACAGTGACTGGATGGTGTTCATGTGAGGCTTCTTCTTTGCATGAAAGACCTTTAACGTTATGATGGATTAATTTAATGACTGATGACCTGTCACTCCCCATATTCTACCTCAAATGTCTGTTATAAAGAAGACATGAGGAGCCACTGTGGCCCCTGGGACTCAATTCAGCTGGAAGATGGAGCAGAGCTGTGATTAAACCAATCAGAATGGGAACAGACACAGACGACGTGTTCCCTCAATTTGATCTTTGTCTTCTTCTTCAAGTGATTGATGAGGAGCATCATTAACCACAGGAGCTGTGAAGGTTCAAACCTTTTCCTGTTTCAGTCCTGAATAAGGTTTTTTCATTATTATCAGCTGTAGTTTTAATCTTCTGTCATTACTTTCTGTCTCTATGAGTCAGAGTTGACTGTTTTTTTCTTGTTTATAGTTTCTTCTGTATGTTGTTTGCAATCAAACTACTTCTGAAAGCTTTGTGCTGAAAGTGACAACGGACCAGTGAGTAAGTGGAGGAGATGACCAGATTGGACAGGAGGTAATTAGGAGAAGTGGGCACAGGTGAGTGATTACAAACTTGGGGCAAGTGAAGATGGGCATGGCAGGTAGACAAGTGATAAGCTGAGGATAAATGAATAGGACAAAGAACAAAAATAGCAAAAAAACAACTAACCAAAAATAGAAGAGAAACAATAAACCCAATACAAAAGAAAACTTTAAGGATAACTTAAACAAAACCCAAATCCTGACAAAAACATTCAGCTCAACCAGGAATAGTGTGCTATGACATTTGGTTTTGTAACTTTAAAACTTTTTGAATTGTTTAGCTTTATTTAGAAATATTTTCCCCATAGAAATACATGGAGATGTCTTCAGTTCCTTTATAAACAATGTTCTCTGAACTCTGCTTCAGCTACTGGTTCTGATTGTCTTCCTATGCTATTTTAGATGATTTATGAAACAATTTCAAAAAACATCTAAAAACCCCTTTTAAGGACTCAGAGTTCAGAGAGTTTTAACAGCAGCAGCAAACAGCTACAGTCTGTCACAAGAGGGAATTTACAGATCTGAACAGGAGCTTCCTGCTCACCAACGGGAGCTTTTAGAAAAGACAGTGGCTGTCCTGCTCTGTTTGAGGAGTTAATAGAAAACGTAAACGCCCCTGTTTTTCAAAGTAATTGTAAGAAGTCTATCAGCATTTACACTGCCACCTGGATTTAACTAAGCAAATAGGTACGAGCCTCCTGTTGGATAATTACTGCATAGATGATTATGTTTCAGCTGGCAACAAGTTATTCAACCCCAACTGGTGCAATGAGTTGCTTCTCATTTCTTAAACAACCATGTCGAAAGACAGATCCCGTGGTCGTGGAAAAGATGCCCGTCTGTTTGAGAAGGGTCGAATCGTTGGTAGGCATCAAGGAGAGAAAACATCTAAGGAGATTGCAGAAACGACTAAAATTGGGTTAAGAACTGTCCAACGCATTAATAAAAACTGGAAGGATCATGAGGAGACATCGTCTTCGAGGAAGAAATGTGGCTGGAAAAAAATCCTGAATGATCGTGATCTGCGATCACTTAAATGTTTGGTGAAATCAAATAGAAGAAAATTAACAGTAGAACTACAGGCTACGTTTAATAGCGAAAGTAAGAGCATTTCCACATGCACAATAGGAAGGGAACTCAAGGGATTGGGACTGAACAGCTGTGTAGCCTTAAGAAAACCACTAATCAGTGAGGCTAACTGGAAAAATCTCAATAAGCTGCTGAGAACAGCACGACGGCAGCATAAGGAGCAGGTGGAACATGAACTGTCTGACTCAATCACCAAGGGTATGTGGGACTCTATTCGAGCCATGACTAATATGGCTTCCAAGCAGAAGGCCCTGGCTGCACTAAATGAGAATGCAAAACAAATGACTTAAACAATTTTTACTTACGATTTGAAACTGATGACTCTAGGGAGTGTTGGCAAATATTGGAGAATGTAAATTGTGGAGCTGAGAGCAGAATTGTAATTGATTTACAGTCAGTAATTAAAGTCTTCATAGGTTTAAACACACGAAAAGCAACTGGCCCAGACAATATGTCTGCTTTCCTTCTCAGGAACTTTGCAGAGGAACTTTCTCCAATTTGGCTTATACTTTTTCAGATCTCTTTGGACACTCATTTGGTACCAGATTGAAAGAAAAATTGCATACTGATAACGATTATCGCCCAGTAACGCTCAGTTCTATTGTAATTAAATCATTTGAGAAACTCATGTTGAAGCTATTACAAGTGGAAGTGCAGCCATTTTTGGATCCCTTTCAATTAGCTTATGCTAGTAGTCGTGGTACCAGTGATGCTATTTTGACACTGATGCACCTTGCACTAAAGCATCTGGAGAACTCCACAGCAAATGCCAGACTTCTTTTTGTCGATTTTAGTTCAGCTTTTAATTCCATCCATATAAACATTCTTCTCTGGAAATTGGTACAGTTAAAGGTTAATCCTTTTTTAATAAGGTCGTATTACTCTTTTTTATCAAAAAGCTCTCAGCAAGTAAAACACAATTCAGTTCTCTCTGATTCCAAGTTAAGTAGCACAGGGCCCCCCCAAGGTTGTGTCAGTTAGCCTTACCTTTTTATTTTGTACACAAATGAATAGGTCAGCTCTCACCCCAATCAGTATATAATAAAATTGTCAGATGATACTGTTATCCAGAGTCTTTTAACAGATAATCCCGGCAGTCATAAAGCCTCAAAAACTGTTGAGTTATTTCTGGATCCTAAATCAATCAGTGACCAGAATCACATAGCCATACATGGCTGCTCCATTAAACAGGTTACATCTTTTAAATATTTAGGTGTGTACTTAGATGGCGATCTGTGTTGGCGCACTCATGTGGCAAGTGTATGTGCAAAGGTTCACCAGCATCTCTATTTTCTTAGACGACTTTGATTATGTGGCGTTTTTAAAATGATAATGTTGAGCTTTTATAGGGCAACTGTCGAGTCTATCCTGAGATATGGCATTACTGGATGGTTTGGAAATCTTACTGTTAAATTAAAGAATCAAATTCAAAGTCTGGTGAAGATGGCAAGTAAGATCATTAACACTCCAGATCTATCTTCTCCACAACACCTGTTTGAGCAGGCTACCATCAGGCAAGCTCAGAACATCTTGTCGGATGGGTTACATGTGCTCGCATCAGAATATGTTCTTATGAACTCAGGCAGAAGATTCAGGGTCCCCCTGTGTAAATACAACCGTCTGAAACATTCATTTGTACCACTCTCCATTAACCTGATAAATGGCCGACTAGCGGGGCCTGGGCAGAGTAATAGGAGGTCCAGACGGTGATCAAGAGTAGCATGTAGAGGATGTATTGTATGTGTATGGAAATGGTTATGGGGATGTACTGCCGATCTGGCATTTGTGCTTTTATGTATTTATTTATGGTTATTGTCCTTTGAGATTAGTTTTTTATTGTTGTATTGTGTTTTTTTGCCCGTTTCCAAGACAAATTTCTCCTATGGGAGACTAACAAATTATCTTATCTTATATTATCTTTAAAAAAGGCTTCAATTTGCTAGGGAGCATAAAGATTGGACTCTGAAGCAATGGAAGAATGCCATGTGGTCTGATGTGATGAGTCCAGATTTATCCTGTTCCAGAGTGATGGGCACATCAGGGTAAAAAGAGAGGTAGGTAAAGTGTTGCACCCATCATGCCTAGTGCCGACTGTACAAGCCTGTGGGGGCAGTGCTATGATCTGGGGTTGCTGCAGTTGGTCAGGTCTAGGTTCAGCAACAGTATCTTGTTGTCTGTTGGTCAGATGACTACCTGAATATACTGAATGACCAGGTTATTCTATCAATGGAGTTTTTTCTTCCAAGATGACAATGACAGGATTCATCGGGCTCGAATTGTGAAAGAGTGGTTCAGGGAGCATGAGACATGATATTCACACATGGATTGGCCACCAGACCTTAACCCCATTGAGAATCTTTGGGATGTGCTGGAGAAGGCTTTGTGCAGCAGTCAGACTCTACCATCATTAATGCAAAATTAATGAAAAATTAATGCAACCCTGGATGGAAATAAATCTTGTGACATTGCAGAAGCTTATCAAAACAATGCCACAGTGAATGTGGCATTGTTAATCAAAGCTAAAGGCGGTCCAACGAAATATTAGAGTGTGTAAACTTTTTTTTTTTGGGTGGCGCCTTTTTTTTGGCCAGGCAGTGTATTAGTGGTGTTAACATGTTGTGAAGTTTATGTAGTAAGGCAGAGTCTGACAGAATCAGATTCACACACAACTTAACAAATGACATCCACCCAGTATATTCTGTCATAAAAATGTTATTCATGAAAAAAATTCTGAACGTTGTCACTTTAACACATTTTTCAGGATGCTCTACAAAGGTCTACTGTAAGTTTAGGTTTAATTTCAGCGCAGCTCAAAACATTTTTCAGAGCAGGAGAGGTTCAATGTCTGTCTCTAATTATTATTTTTAAACTTTTAAAAAACATATAATCTTCTATTTTATCAGTCAGATGAAAGCATAAACAGATGGTGCAGAGGTTCTCACTTTCTGATTCTTCTGTTTTGGTTTAACAACAAAAAACAGCAGAAGAAGAATCAGGCTAGGAGCTCATAGGCTCCCCCAGCAGACAGAGGCAGGTTACTATGGAGGACCGAAACTGACATAAATAAATAAAAGCAGAAATAGATATATTTTGTTTTTCCTTTTCTTTACGAAACCAGAGCAATTTTTTCCCATTTCTGTTAGATTCACTTTTATTAATTTAAAGATTTATTTTAAAATAAAATCCTCCTTTCCCTAATTTATTTTAAGCACAACGATACAATATACAAGAACAGACACCATTCAGTGTCTGTTTCTGTGTGATTTTGAGTCACATGACCGCTGTACGTTGGCATCTTAATGAACAACTGCTGCTTGTATGGCCGCTGCCGTCTATTGGGACGCTAGCTGCTCACCAGGCTGGGTGGGAGACACTGTCAATCACTGCTGCAGGTAGAATTATAAAGTTTTGGGAGTCTCTAGCAAATGTTTATTTTACTCTCTCACTTGTATGCCTATCAACTTTCAGAGGTATAATTATGGATCATAACTCTCCATTATGCATACGGTTTGACAAGAGGGAGCTGGTGAGTGTTTGTTTGTTTGTTTGTTGGGAGATAGTATGTTAGCACTAGCCTCACGTTATTGCTCAAGCTTGTTGGTGTATGTTTTGTCATTTTAATGAAGCATTTAAATTGAAAATACATTGAATGGTAAAACACCATCTATTATATACTAAGATGAAATGAATATTGAGTACTCATATGAGTTTAATCATGGTTATAATATAAACTCATTCACTATAGTGATAAGAGGAAAAGCATGTACATGTATGATTATTGACAAACCCAAGGGTTAATTGTCAGGCCTGTTTTTACACAGACCAGGTTCCTGTTTCAGATCTGGGGATTCTGACTGTCTGTGCCCAGTGGACCAGACTAGCGAGCTAAACCACACATCGAACCAAGTGAAATATTACATCCTGTCAAATCCTCCCAACCTGGTAGAAGGTATATACGCCACTGCTATACTTTCATCATCGCTGTGGACTGAATCGAACGGAATTGGATCTAGGAGCTCGGGATTTCATGAATTATTTAAGAAACTTGTCTGTATATATTGTAAATATTATTCAATACACTAATTTTGCACAATTTTTTTGTCTGTGTTTTTACAAATTCCCACTCCCTCCAGCAGTCGAACCCAAGAATTTTTCTGATCTGTTTTCATTATTCACTCAATCATAATTAGTCATTTTTAGTAATTTTGAATACTTTGAATATATGTTACACTTACACGTGCATTTTCGTCAAGTAATGCTTATATTTTGTTTTGCCTTTTCCTTATACAAGCATTTGTTCTTTTGTCATTTCCTTGTCTTCTCTTTTTACTTTACCGTGTGCATTTCTGCCTCATTATGCAAATGAGGAGGCTGTCTTCTTGGTCCAGCTCCTTTCCTATTGGTCAATAAACAGGAAGGAGCAGGACCTATGTGCAGATCGATTGTGCATGCCAGCGCTTTTAGCTGTTTTAGGAGAACGCCTCATTTGAGAGGAAGTGAAGTCGTAGCAGAGATGTCTCAGACAGCAATACAGTCAGTGATGACTATTTATTGTTTCCCTTTCCAAACCTCGAGCGCTCACACCCGTGCGCGCTCCCTCACATATTAAAAAGTGTCTATGAACATATTGGCAACAAAGAAGGAAAAATCAGGGAGATTTATTAAGAGCAATTTTAGAGTAGGGACAATAAGATATAGTCAGATGTACTGTTGTTAAAAGAAAAATAAACACTCACTATTGTTGTGGTCCGGTAGACCGATTGCAGAAACGAAAAGAATGTATTTCTCCTTATTGTTTGTTTTGTTTTGTTTTTTAATTTTCTGCATCTGCGCTATTTCTTTTTAAACTCATGCTGCTTACTTCTGCTTCCGGATCATTGCAATTCTCCTTTCTTAAAACGTACATTTACTCTCCATTTTACAAAAATATAAAACCATATAAACTGTAAGAACAGATCACTAACATCTGACCTGCACCCAGACAGAATAATAAAGTCCAAAAGGAAACATTTACATCCCAACCACAGGGAGAGCAGGACATGCACTGACTTTAAGTATTGCCATGGAAACGTGTAAACAAAAAGTCAGATGAGCGTAACTACAGTATTCATAAAGGTTTTTAATGTGTTCACTCTCCAGGGTGAATAATGATGAGTAAGTGTCAATGTACATCAAATATGGGTGTAGTTTACCTCATTCGAAGGGTTTAGCTCTATTTCTCTCTTTCTGCACTTAAATAATATCCACCTAATCTAACTAATTAAGTGGCTTTTGAACGTCATCGTTGGACTTTCCACACAGCACTTCTTCAGTTTTATAGAAATCCAGAAAGCTGTGTACATGTCTTGTCTGTTTTAATTTACACAGCTTAAATTAAAAATACCCTGTTGAGTGTAGACTGGACTGTTTTCACAAGACACATTTTACCCAACAAGATATTAACCAACATATATCATGTCTTTGTTTCACAGAAAATGTAATGCAAATTGTACAGTTTGTGTGGTTAGTTACTGTGTAAGCAGCAGGGCTGGGCATTCACACACAAGATTCAACCGTGAGGTGATGAAGTGAACAAAATGCTGTGGAAATATATAAAACATGCAACATGCCATTTGTTTAAAGTAAACTTTTGCAAAATAGCTACTAACTGGAGGCAAGATTTTGAAGCTAGGAGCAGAAAAATAAAATGATGAACAGCCAAAGGAAGTGAGTACTTTAGGGATACGTAAATTAAAAATGCTAACAACCCCACAGGTCAGGGATTTGAACCTAGATCACCCACATGACAGGCAGATTCAGTCACCACTGTACTAACAAGAGAGCTTTAATAAAACTACCTACAGGAGGCCATTTATCAACGCTATCTCCACTACTCCAATTTTCAGGCAGCCTTCCTGTGTGTTAACAGTTCAATGGACCAAACCACTGTGAGAATGAAGGGAGGAGCATAATTCTGAAAGGCAGAAATGCATCATTTTGTCTAAATAATACATTTTTAGGTGGTTTCCTCACATGATTTATTGGGAGGGACGACCTCTGTTTTTCCATAATTCCCAGGGAGTCCAGAGCCCCCCCTCCCTGGGATTTACGCCCATGTCACAGAGATGTAGGTTTCTGAACGGAGCTTAAAGCCAACTCTCCTTCAACACTGACAAGGTTATCTGAAATGTAATTTTAATGGATCTTTTGTTGCATCATCCTGACAGCAGTTAAATGGGTCAATAATTAACTTCTGTTTGCCAATAATTTCATTTAAAAATAGAATCAAATCATTTTTTAAAGATATTTTTCAATCCCATTTTGACCATAAAAAGAAAAACGACTCATAATTCATATGAATATTTTGTATTTTTGAACAAAAATCTAATTACATCTTAGTTTTTCTTTAACATTATTGGTTCCTTTAATTCACTTACTAAAACCTGCACGGACCAAGGAGGCGCAGACTAGAGATAAATAAGGTGTCCTGTGCTGCACCTGTTAGCACTCCACCTGATGATGACGACTCAGCACAACAGCGCCACCAACAGGCTGTTTTCCTGCAGGAGCTCCTCTGCTCAATGATTCCTCCCTGTGGTAACTCACACAATCGATACTTCAAGGGAACTTTTTCAGGAAACAACCCGAGATCTGAAGGGGCACACTCTGTTTTTTTGGGCCTGATAGCTGGAGATAGTTTCTGTTTCTTTACTGACTCTTCAATAAAACATCAGACACTTTCATTAAAAACTTTTTTCATTAAAAAAGCCAAGGTGAACCGAAGCACAGCTCTGAGCAGCAACCACACGTGGAGCAGGACCGCTCAGCATTTAGAGCCGTCTACCACTGGCCTTACATCCAGTGAGTGAAGACAGCAGTGAAGGCTGTCATCATGGGGCCTCTGATTGGTGGAAACCAGGATTCACAAACCAACCTGTTGTTGTCTGTTGGCTTTAGAAAAATAAAGTTATGGGAGATATACTAGTGCTACAAGTATGCGTGAGAAGGACTCTCAGCTATTACCACATCAGATTTTAGCTCTGTATCTATAGAACTGGCTGACTTTCAGCCAGTTTTATTTTTTCTAAGGTCAGTTGGTTGTGCCGGCCATCTTGGGTCAGACTGACTCCGAAAGTTAATCAGTTGCAGACATCTAGTGATTACTTTCTGAAAGTTTCATTAAAGTCTGTCCAGAAGTTCATGAGATATTTTGCTAACAGACAAACACACACATGCACACAGACAAAAATATTATTGCCCCATCTTCACTTAAGATGGTGGGTGATAATTATTCTAACTTTACCAGCTGAATTAAAAAAACAACACTGAAGAAAAATTAGTGAGAGTTGCAACTTTGCGTTAAAGATAACGTGTTTCAGTATTTGGAACATGCAACTGAAGCCGTTTCATTGAGAGGACAGGAAGTTGAATCCCACGCTGGCGAACATGTCCACACTGTCCAGCATTGTCCCACACTGTCTCATACTGTCCCACAGCAGTCTTAACTGTCCCACATTAGTCCCATACTGTCCCACACTATCCTACAGGTTAGATGTTGCACATGTCCCACACTGTCCCATACTATCTGACATTGTCCCAGACAAACACGCTCTTTGTCCCAAATGTTGCTTTGGGTCAGGTCATCAGTTCTGAACACAAAACAGATTAAAGATCACCTAAAAAACATAGTTTCATCAGCATCAAACACTTCCTGCAGGTTGTTTCTTAAACTGTCAAAAATCAATCAATAGAGGGGCCACAGGGGTCACAGGGGGTATAGGGGGTACAGGAGCCACAGGGGTCACAGGGGTTCAGGGGGGCTAAAGAACAGCTTCTGGACCTGGGACTCTCAGAAGACAATTACGGCCATGGCAGCACTGATTCAAACTCTTACAAACTGGACCTGAGAGGCTCAGATCCAGGTCCTGGACCCGTGAACCTGCATTCTGAGACCTCTCACGCGCACGCGCACAGCAGCAGACTTACGGATCTTGGCCACGCTGGCCACCAGGAGCCAGATGGCGATGATGTACGGAGTCTGGACGTAGTTCCACTCCCACTGGACCACCCGGAACCCGCCGCCGTGATGATGATGATGCTCTGCTCCATCCTCTTCCGCCTCCCCGGGACCCGCCGCCTCCTCCGCCGCGGACCGAGCCGAGGCCACGCCGGGAGCCCCGAACTCCTCCGGGCCGGGCTGCGGGAGGAGCAGGACCGGCGGGGACGAACCGAGCCCCGGAGAGCCAGTACCACACAGGTCTGCGGGGGCGGCGGCCGGAAGCAGCAGCAGCAGCATCAGACCGAGAGGCAGCATCATGTCCCCGGAGCTCAGAGAGACCACATCCCGGACCGGACTTTATATTCACACCGACATCCAGGGCTGGGGGGGCCGGGCGGGACCAACAAAGAGACTCAAACAGGTGGAGGAGGGACCAGAGCTGAGCCCGGCCCCCCGCCTTCCTGACTTGGTCTCTGCCGAGAAAGAGAACATGATAAATCTGAAACTCTGAAAATCTGTTCCTATTTCATTTCTCCAACACATTGGAAACAACTGAGGCTGACCAAAGACCTTCACATCCTAACATCAATACAGCAAAATTATAGAAAAACAAGGAGAAAAGAACAATAATATTTAGAAAAACACAGCAAAATGAGATCTATTAAAATCGTATGCTCTGTTTAAATCAAAAGCCAAAATAAGACAAAAATGGGTGTTAAGCAGGAATTTAAACGTTTTTACAGCCTGAGGTGGGAGTACTAAAAGTGTTCTGCATGTTTCTGCAAAAGCCCAATCACCTTTATATTTAAATCTGGATTAGGAACAGCCAAGAGAAACTGGCTGGTAGACCTGAGTCCTCCTGGTGAAGAGAGGTTAAGAAGATCAGTTACATAAAAGTTCATAATAAAAAACTATTTGAAAATGGACAGGAAGCCACTGAAGATTGTGTCCTCTTGGTACCAGTCAGAAAACAAGCTGCTGCATTCTGGAGAAATTGTAGACGATGCAGAGATGACAAAAGGGCAGGTCTTGGTCCAGGGGCCAGATTTGAGCATTTTCCAGGCTTATCAAACAACTCTCTCTGAAACACAACATATCGGTGTGAAACAACACTACATGAGCTAATCATGAAGCTCTACAGTTTAGCATTCACCATTCGTTTAGCTTGTTGCTGTTTTCTCAGTCGAAAAACTTTGAGGTTGCTGTGTTAATGTAGCTAAAGTTTACTGAACTTCCAGTGGACTGAAAACTGATTAAAAGAGACAGGCCCTTGTTTGGCTAGCTGTTAGCCTAGCCTGGACAAAGACTACTGTCCTTTTCTCCAGACTCTGTCCTCTACAGTGTTGGAACTGTCCCCTCGTTCACTATATGAATCATGAATCATGAGTAAGCCTTTTTGCAGAGCTATTCAAAATTTTATCTGTAACTTTCCTCCCACTATAAACTGTATCGAAAGTGGTTACATGGTTCAGTAAAAGTCATGTTCAAAGTTGTACACTAAATCAGTGGAAATAGCCCATAATGCATTGCTGCCTGAGCTGACACAACAGGCCAATTGAGGCTAAAGCTAACATCCACAGCTCATTGTGATTTTGTGCTTCATTGAAGATGTTTTTAATTATCTAGCTGTCTGTGCTATAAAGTCTTGTCTCCTCTGTCTGAGCTGCAGAGAAATTATTAGAAAAATGTAAACTGAAACTATATTTTAAAGTTTAAATTTAAACATGAATCATGATATGTTGTAAATCACAACATAAAAAGCAAGCTGCAATTCAAGAGTTATAATGCTGCTGCTCAGTTTTAATATTTGCATACAAACTACAACTCTGAAATCAGTTTTTCTGAAAATGTTTGTACATAATTTTAGTTTATTAAAGGTTGTTACAGTTTCTTCTGCAGTCATGTAAATAAATGAAATACAACAAAAGTGACACAGTTATGTGTAAATACATCCTATGTCAGTGTTATGTCATACGATATTAATTACATTCTTCAGCCAAACCCAGCAGTAATATGCTGCCCATCACTTCACATTCTGGCCTGGATTCTGGCCTCCATCTTATGTTGTGGTGTTCATTTATGTGACGCCTGATTGTGATTACTTCACATAATTATGAAGTACACTGCATAAACGTTGTGTTCAAATACAAAAACTCTGTGCTGCCCCCATCCACTATATAGTCTACTTATATAGTGACTACAATGTAGTGAGTGAATGAGTAAACATTTCAAAAAAAGCCAGCTACCAGTGTCAAAGCTGATAAGGTAATAACTATTTGACAGAATATCACTTCAAAAGTCAGCAGATTGTCCCTTAAAGTTTCCTTAAAGCAAAGGTTTTTAGAGAGTGTTGGTTTTTTTTTTTTTGGTTTCAGTGTATAAAAAAACAATTGTTTTTATGTTAAATGTCTGATAATCAGCTGGCCTGCACATGGACCTGACCTGATAAATCTAGAGGTCATGAAATCGTTTATGATAACAAAAACAAAGTTCTGCTGCATGCCCAAGTTCATTCTGTGTTTTTGGTCCTTGAACCGTTTCTCAGGAACTCTGATTATCCATCACTGACAAGACAAAACAAAACCAGAAGATAAAGAAACACTTAGATTTAAAAAAAGAAAAAAGAAAAAGGTTCTGATTTTAGAAATGTCCTTCAAGAGTCTCTGGAACCTATTCATCCTTTGTTACAGATAAGACAACTCTTCTGTGGTTCTTCAAGGTCGCAGCATGAACTGTGAAAGCTAATGAACAGAACATAGAGGCCACAAGTTCATGTGAGAAAAGTTCATAGTTTTAAGTTGTGAGAAAGTGTAGATCTGGGGTAGAAACCCTGACCAGAAGCAGAATAAATCATATTGATTTATTTTGTCTTACAGAAACCTGCCTACAACAGGAGGATTTTGTCAGTATAAATGAATCCACTCCTGCTAATTATCTAATTATCATGTTCCTAGAACAACAGGTTGAGGTGAAGGAGTAGCTGCTATTTTTCAGTCAGGATTATTAATTTTTGCTAAACTAATTATTAGGTAAAATTCTTATGAGTCTTTGACCCTGAGTCTTTCTCATCCAAAATGAAAATCAGAACAAGCACTTTTACTTGTTGTTATGTATTGTCCCACTAGGCCCTTATTCTCAATTTTTGTCAGAATTCTAAGATTTTTTATCTGACTTATTAAATACAGATAAAGTCATAATGGTGGGGAATTTCAGTATTCATGTAGATGTTGTAGATTTATTATAGCCTTTCATAATTTAATAGAGTCAATTGGGTTTACCCAAGTTGTCCACAAATCTATTTCTCTTCATCATACACTTGATCTACATCCTCACAATCCTGTTCTGTCTGATCCTTTTTTAATAACCTTTGAGTTTACACTGACTGATTACACAGCCACTGAGAGGAAATTTCATAATAGTCTTTGTTTTATCAGATAACGCTGTAATCACATATGAACAATCTCTTCCATTATTCTTCTTCTCTGTCTTGCAGAGTAATGCAACAGATAGCAGCAACTTAGATCATCTTGTTGATATTATTACAACTTCAACGCAAACATCACTTGATAAAATTGCTCCTTTGAAAAATAAGTGATCAGTCAGAGGAAGCTGGTTCCGTGGTTTAATTCAGAGTAACATTCTGTAAAACAGGCATCTAGAAAGTTGGAAAGAAAATGGCTCCACTAACATGGAATGAATTTTATTTAACCTGGAGAGAAAGCCTGCTAATATACAAGAAAGCACTTTGTGAAGCTAGAACTGTATATTAGTCATCTTTAATAGAAGAGCATAAGAACAACCCCAGGTTTCTGTTTAGTTCATTAATAGCTGGACTAATGAAGAGTCCTCTCTTTGTTGAACCATGTATCCCTATAACACTATGAGTAGTGATGACTTCATGAGATTCTTTATAAATAAAATAATTTTAATAAGAGAGAAAATGCACACCATCCTTCCTACTATTGCCTTTGATTCCTAGTCAGATGAGGCAGCTTTAGAAGTGTCACTAGAACCTGATTTGTGTTTGGACTGTTTTTGTCCTGTTGAGCTTTCCGAATTGTCAAAAATAATAAACCATCAACATGTCTCCTAGATCCCATCCCAACCAGAGTGTTCAAATAGGTATTTCCCCTGATAAATATCCCCATTTTAGATCTGCTTAATTTGTCTCTAATGAATAGTTATGTACTACAGAGTTTTAAGGTTGCTGTAATTAAACCTTTACTTAAGAAACCTGATCTTGATTCAGGAGTTCTGGCCAATTATAGACCTATAGCTAATCTTCCATTCATATAAAAACTCTTTAGAATATAGTTGCAAATCAACTGTGTGAACACCTGGACAGAAATAATCTGTTTGGGTAGTTTCAGTCAGGGTTTAGAGCTCATCATATCACAGAAACAGCACTGGTGAAAGTTATCAATGATGTCCTCCTGCCCTCAGACAGTGGACTTGTGTCCATACTTGTTCTGTTAAATCTCAGTGCTGCATTTGATACAAATGATCACAAAATTCTATTACAGAGACTTGAACATGATATTTGGATTACAGGAACAGTTTTAAAATGGTTTAAATCATATGTATTTGATAGATTCTAGTTTGTTAATGTTAATAATGAATCTTCTTCATACACCAGAGTTACTCGTAAAGATCATCAGGGTTCAGTGTTTGGACTAATATTCTTTATTTTATATATGCTTCCATTAGGTAAAGTTATTAGATAGCATGGGATACATTCTCATTGTTATGCTGATGATACTCAGTTATATTTATCCATAAAACCTAGGGAATCCAATCAGTTACTTAGAAAACAAACATGTCTTAAAGACATAAAACCTGGATGACTCTTAATTTTCAGTTTTTAAACTCAGATAAGTCAGAGGTAGTGGTGTTTGGACCTAAGCATCTTAGGAACAAATTTTGCATCCTTTCACTTCCTCTGGGTGGCGTTAATTTGGCTTCCAGTTCTAATATTAAAAAACCTTGGTGTTATTTTTGATCATGATATGTCTTTTAACCCCCACATTAAAAATGTTGCTACGACCACTTTCTTCCCCTGCGTAATATCACTAAAAATTAGAAACATCTTGTTGTTGTTGCAGAAAAGCTGGTACATGCATTTATCCAGTTTTGATAGGAGAGATGATATTTCTTCACTTTTAGCTTCTCTGCAAAAAACCCCAAGACACCAGCAAGTAAGAAAAAAGATGCAAACTTACTCTACAAAAAAGAAGTGCACCAGAACATCAGAGAGACTCACGGCTGGATTCAGAGGTGTCTTTCTGTCCTTTGACCTGGTGCTGGCAGTGAGATGTCAGTCAGCTCACCTATATGTGCTCCCTCCTCCTAAACATGGTGGTTCGCTTAGGGAACATCAACAAATTACAAACCAATGGCACTTGAAAAACAAAAAATAATAACCTTCATGTCATGTGAACTTCCGAACAAGAGTTCATGTTGAATTGTTTCATTAGACTCGCCAAATAAGACACACGTAATTGTATCTGATTTTAAAGCATTTTTTAATATTTTTATAAAAATGAGGTGATGACAAATGAATCTTGAATTATTTCATTAGACAGGACTAACAAAACACATCCACCTAATCCCCCTGGTGCACTTCCATTTTGAGGAGTAAGTTTTCATCTTTTTTCTTACTTGCTGGTGTTTTGGGATGTGTTAGGGTTTTTGGTATTTGCAGCATAATTCATTTTGCTTCTGTCTATTTTCTGTGATTGTAGCAATTTTTATTTACTGCCTTTTTTTTGCATTCACTTTTTGTGTTTGTGCATTTCGGAGTGTGCATCATTCATGTTTGTGGAGTGTTTAATAATTTGCAGCGAGTTCCACCATTTGCTGTGCATTTAAACGTGTTAGCCACTGTACCTTTTACTCTAAATTTAACTGTAAGTATTTTGGGTTTGCCTCTACCAGTTTTGCAGACCTAAAGTCTGAAATTTGTGCCCATTCTTTATTGCAAAATAGGTCAATCTGCAGTGGGTTTGGATGGAGAGTGTCTGTGAAAAGCAATTTTTAAATATGGAAAGGTTCAAGGCTAAGAAGACTTTTTTCCAGGCACTGTATATATTTGGAGGAAAATGGTCTGTTGGACTCCAGTCTGGCTTCAGAGACCATTAAAGACCTGAAACCATTAAAAGTCATCTCTGACCTCCTTGCCTCTGACAAACAACTTGTTATACTTCTGTGTTTCTGCCTTGTGTTTTTACAGTGTATTGAGAAATGTGGATTTAAGAAAATAATATCACAGCTTCTCCTCTTTGCGCATCTGATGCTCCAACATATTTAGCATGATTTCTAGCAGGTCACTACATATTTATTGGTTATGTTCAAAAATTATGTATAATGAACTCTTAAATGTTACATATACCTCACATATACACCATGATAACTAAAGTTAGTTCTCATGGTGCGCTATGCTAACGTTTTATCTGCACTGCCTTGGTCTTGTGGTGTACTTTATGCGTAATAGTTGTTGCCAATACTTGTCTTTCTTATCAGTCTTGTGAAAGCTACATATATGTGTAAATACAACGTTCACAATGCCATTTGGTCTCTGCTGTGTACATATTGTGTTCTTGAAGTATATGTGGTGTACGAGTATCATTGATGTTTACATGGTGGATTTTTGGTATCAGTTTTGTCCTGTGTTTGGTCACATGACATGTTTCCATAGAGCCCATGCAGTTTACGTCAGGAAATCACATGATCTATATTTATTCCTCAAGCTTTCTTGGTTAGTTTATTGAGATATTGTGCGATTTCTGTTAAACGTGGGAAATGTTCTTCTAATATCAGTAAAATAGTGCATGTGCTCTGCAAATAGGCTGTACAAATCATCAGGGGAACAAACCCTACCTGCCATTGCCTAGTTTCCAGAATATGTTCCAGAATGGAAGTCCAAATGGATCAAGTGATAAGAAGAATAAATTGGTAGCCGGTACGCTCCTACTGATTAAATTGTTTAGTGAGGTTCTCATATGGCTGGGGTCAGCCATGACCCTGACAAAGCAAAGGGGATAATAAAACTGGCCTATCTAGAGGATGTAAACTTAGTAATCAGGTTTCAGTCATAGTCTCAGGATCCCTGCCACCCAGCCTCCTGTCTGTTGCTCCTCCTGGGGGCTCCAGTACAGGGTGTGCCCTCCTGTTGCCTGGGTATCTTGTCTCTTTGGTCTTATGTGACAAAAGAATGCTCTATAATGCAGGTCACTCCACCACCTAAATCATACTCTAATCTGGGCCCAGCTACCCACAGAAAATGCCTTCATGCATTCTTCACAGCCTCTGCTTTTCTATTACGCATGAGAACTTGGTAGCAAGTGCAAACGGTTTTATGGGGTTTGAAAACAGGCCCAGCATGAAGGTTTGGTGTGAGGGAAGTGTGACTCACAATCTGGACGCAAATCTTAAAACTCAAAATCTAGTCGAGTGTGATGGTCTCGTCCTGGCCTTTGTCTGAGAATATCTACACAACTACAGTAACTATGTGTACAAATACATACAGTATAGCTGAAGTACAACTGTCCACATTATTCTATTACATAGACTAGAACATGATATTTCCTTATGGAAAAAGGACCTCAATTTGACGTTTTTCACTTGTGATCCAAAGTTTTACACCATGGGATCACAGAAACATCTTAAAAATATTCCAAAATCGCACAAGAAACACATGCAGAACATGTTTCACATAATATGTGAGAACATTATGATTTTCACACGTGAAACACATGTAATTTTTCCACTTTTCTCAATTCACAGTAGAAACACAAAGAACTATTTTTCACATATGCCACGTGAAAATCCCATGTGATGTTCATATGGTTTTTCGATAAGGATTGGGTATACAGGAAAAGCTTTAAAATAGCTTAAATAATATTTATCTGATAGATTCAAGTTTGTTTATGTTAATAATGAATCTCTTCATACAACCATTAGTCAGGGAGCTCTTCATGGTTCAGTGCTTGGACCAATACTCTACCTTATATATGCTTCCATTAGGTAAAGTTATTAGACAGCATGGGATAAATTTACATTGTTTACTGATGACACATATAATCAATTACTTAGATTGCAAATATGTCCTAAAGACAAAAACCTGGATGACTCTGAAGTTTCTGCTTTTAAACTCAGACAAGACAGAGGTTGTGGTTTTTGGACCTGAGCATCTCAGGAACAAACTTTGCAGCCTTTCATTTCTTCTGGATGGTATTAACTTGGGCTCCAATTCTAATGTAAAGTAAGTAAGTAAACTTTATTTATATAGCATCTTTCATAGATAAAATCACAAAGTGCTTTACAGAAATACAGATACAGGCTTAATATAAGACAAAAACAGTAGGAACAGCTGATAAAAACAGTAAGTAGAACATTTAACTAAAAGCTTGTCTGAATAAAAATGTCTTCAGCTGCTTTATAAAGGAATCAACAGAGACAGCCACATGAAGAGATAGGGGCAGGGCATTCCACAGCCTGGGGGCTACGGCCTGAAAGGACAGGTCATCCTGAGTTTTAATCCAGGTCTTGCCACTAAACATGGCAGAACCGAAAAAATGAAAGGTAGAAAGTGAGTGCAGAAAATTTCAGACACGGTGGGAGAGTGAATATTTCTTTAAAGAATTCAAGGGGAAGTGTGTCTGTTTGATCTGCACTGAAACTGTGGCAGTTATGAAAGTATGGCAAATACGATATATAATCTACAACGTCATTATGAAACCAAACATCAGGCCTATGCATCCTACACTGGTGCTGAGCGAGAGCAGAAAGTAAAGCAAATGGTAGCTATCCTGCAGGGTCAGCAACAGTATTTTTTTTGTGCTCAAAAAGTCCAAGAAAAGGCAACAATAGCCAGCTATGATGTCGCCTAACTCATTGCAAGACATGGCAAACCTTTTTCAGATGGAGACCTCATGAAACACTGCATTGTTAAAGTCGCAGAAATAATGTGCCCGAAAAAAGTGCAGGACCTCAACAATGTCCAGAAATACAGTTGTGCAACACATTGAAGACTTGTTAGCCAACGTTAAACTGCAACTGTCTGATAAAGCTTGTGCTTTTGATTTTTACTCCATCGTATGCGATGAGAGCACTGATGCCACAGACACCGCACAGCTGCTAATTTTTTTGCGGGGAGTGAACAAGAACTTTGGAGTTACAGAGGAGCTGCTTGATCTTAAGAGTCTAAAAGGCACAACAACGGGTTTGGATATTTTTGAAGCTGTTTCAGACTCAATTGACAAAATAGGACTTAAATGGGACAAGCTGTGTGGAGTTACAACAGACGGGCCTCCATCTATGGCAGGTGCACACAAAGGAATAGCATCTATGATGTGTGCTAAGGTGAAAGAGACTGGAGGTGAGGCTGTTAAAATGTACTGTATTGTTCACCAAGAAGCCCATTGTGCCAAGACAGTCAATCTTGGAGATGTAATGAATACAATAGTGAAAACTGTCAACATAATTCGAGCAAGAGGACTGTACCATAGAGAATTTCAGGCTTTCCTTTCTGATGTGGATGCTGAATATGGGGATCTACTCTACCACTCGGATGTGCACTGGCTAAGCCGGGGCGCCATGCTGAAACGTTTTTACTCCGTGAGGTCAGAAATTGATCAGTTTTTGAAAGAGAAGGGCCGACCTCTTCATGAGCTGAATGACCCTCAATGGTTGGCAGACCTAGCATTTTTAGTTGATCTTACTGATCATTTAACCACCCTGAACAAGAGCCTTCAAGGGAAAGAGCAGCTTGTACCAAGACTTTATGCGCAAATGAAAGCATTTTGTGTGAAGCTCAATCTCTTTAAGACACAACTGCACAACTTCAACGTTGTGCACTTCCCCACACTGTCCGAGATCAGAACTGCTTATCATCAGGCCGACCTTTCTGCTGTAAAAGGAAAATATGTGTCTGTGATTACATGTCTTGAAACAGAATTCAGACAGTGCTTTCAAGATTTTTTTGTCATTGAAAAACAAATCAAGCTATTTGCAACTTCTTTCTTGGTGGATGCTGAAGAAGTGGAAGAGAATCTGCAATTAGAACTCATAGAAACCCAGTGTGATGATTCTCTAAGGAATAAACATCAGCAGCTTTCCCTCCCTGAGTTCTACCAGAGCTTGGAAAAGGAAAAGTTTCCTCTGATGAGACGCCACCCGAAAAAAATTATCGTTCTGTTTGGCTCAACATATATATGTGAGCAAACATTTTCTCTGTTAACACTGAACAAAAGCTGAATGAAAACCAAAATGACCGACAGCCATGTCAATGATGTCCTTCGCATCTCAACCACTAAGTTTACTCCAGACTTGCCAGTCATCCTTCGGTCCAAAGCGCAGCATCACTGCTCCCTCTGAGTGCAATGTCGTTCCCACTTTAGGTGAGTAAAAAATATATTCCACAGTACCCGTGTGTTAATACGAATGCATGTGCAGGTACACATTCTGCATCAATTCTGTCACTACCCTGCTTTTGCGCACCACTTTCTTCTATGCGTTTTTCTTGTTAACACACAGAGTACACACCGCTGTGCACAACGCGCACACGCAAAGTCAGCTGATCTCATCTGATGCAGATTTGCTCCTTGATCAAGTGACATTTGTCCAGATATTTGGCACGACTCCAGTTCAGTCTGTTAATGTTGATAACCGTTTTAAACGAGCGTTAATAGGTGTGTTGCTAAGCCTAATAACTTAAATAACAAGCTTGAAATTTACCCGTCCCATTTTCCCCTTTGTTTTTTCTCTGTACTGTAAATCTTCAGTCTAAAAAGAAATCTGAGGCTGCTGTTCTGAGAATGAGCTACCAAAGCTTTTTCTAAATAAATCAATAAAGATCCATTCATGGAAAGCTGTGATGAAGGCAGTTTTGTCTTTAATTATATTCAACAATATAGCATATTTTGCCAGTTTTAATTGATTGTTCGACCTTTAATACACTAAAGTTAAGGCTATATACCTAATTTATAATAAGTGGCCCAGCCCCTCCTATATTTTTATGTATGTGGCCCTCAGTGAAAAGGTTTGGGCACCCCTGTGTTACATGGACTACTTCCCTCTACCTACGTAATAGCACTAAAATTAGGAATATCTTGTTTCAAAATGACGCAGAAAAACTGGTCCATGCATTTATCCCATCTAGGCTGGACTATTGTAATTCTTTATTATCTGGATGTCCAAAAAAACTTTGCTAAATGTCTTCAGTTGATCCAAATGCTGCTGCCAGACTTTTAATAGAAGGAGAGATCATATTTCTCCAGTTTTAGCTTCTCTGCACTGGCTCCCTGTCAAATTCAGAATAGAATTAAAAATTTTGCAAACTCACTTATCAAAAAGTTTGGGCGTTGTATAAAATGTAAAAAAAAGAAAAAAAAAGAAAAAACAAAAAATAACAGAATAAATGATTTGCAAATCTCAAAAATCCATATTTTCTGGAACTTAAAATATGGGTTTACAATCGAACATAGTAAACATTAAATGTTTAAACTAGGAAACTAACATTTTTTAGGGAAATAAAATAAGGTCATTATAAATTTGATGGCAGCAACACATTTACAACATGTTGGGACAGTGGCACCAAAAAAGCTGTAAATGTAAGTGGTACAAATAAACTTTTTGCAACTAATTAGGTTAATTGGCTACAGATCAGGAAGAGAACTGTGTATAAATACAGCTTTTTAGAGGCTGAATCTCTCAGAAGTAAAAATGGGCAGACGTTCACCAATTTGTAAAAAAATCGTGTCAAAAATAGTGAAACTATTTCGCAATAATATTCCAATAAAAATATATTTGCAATAAAATTGGGAAGACTGAATATCTCATCATCTACAGTACATAATATCATCAAAAGATTCCAAGAATCTGGAGAAATTATAGCAGAATAACTAAGGGATAGCTCAGGAAACCCAAAAACCAATCCTAACTATTGGATTTGACTTAAAAAAATGTTTGAGATTTGCAAATCACTTCATATTTATTTCCATTATGTCCCAACTTTGCCAGAATGAGTTGTTTTTCTAACATACAAAGCTCTCAACAGCCAAGCTCCATCTTATATTAAAGATCTTATTGTTCCATATTTTCCTAACAGAACATTTTGCTCTCAGACTGCAGGTTTACTTGTGGTTTCTAGAATTTCTAAAAGTAGAACAGGAGGCAGAGCTTTTTAGTTTTCAGGCTTCTCTCAAGCTGAACCAACTTCCAGTTTCTGTCTGTGAAGCTGACACCCTGTCTACTTTGAGGACTAAAGTTAAGACTTTCCTTTTAAAACAAAATGCAATAGTTAGGGTTGTCTGAGCTATCCCTTAGTTATTCTGCTATAGGCTTAGACTGCTGGAGCACAAACTGACCACATTTCCTCACTCTGCTGCTGTCTTTATTTGCTCTATGTTTGTATTTTTAATTACTGCAGTCAGTGACCTGTTTTTCTTTGTTTTTCTTCCCAAAGAAATTACACCTGGGCCATATCATGTTTTTCTCTCTTTTCGGTCCTCCTAAATCCCAACCAGTCAAGGCAGAATGCCGTTCATCCTAAGCCTTTTTTTTGGTTCTATTGGAGTTTTCTTCCAGTTCAAAGTTCCTTTCCACTGTTGCTAATGTGCTGCTAAGGATGAGAGATAGTGACAAAGTGAAGGTTTCACAAAATCTGCTGGCTTCCTTGGATAGATAACTTTTACCAATTGGCATTTTATAATGTAATGATACTGACTGTATTATAGTTGGACTAAACTGACTGTAAGTGAATTTGATGTGCAAATTGTTGATGTGGTTTTGGTTTGGACTTTGGTGAAAACAAGAAGAACAGAAGACAACTGTATGAAGATCTCAGATAGCTGGACCTTAAAAAGAAACCAGATGAAGTCCACCAGGTGTCTTCAACAATCACTCAGAGGTTTCTGGAGTGATTACATAAGTCCTTTAGCCCAGGAACAAAAAGATGTCTGCTTAAGTTTCTTCTTATTATTATTATTCTGCATCTATCAGTTTTTCCACTATTTGTCCCTCAGCTTTTTAACCAACCATAGAAATCAATTCAGCCAAACATGCAGCTCAATCAAGAATGTGTTCCAACTTTATAAACGGAAAACTTTAAACAATGTAGACAAAATTCACAATTTAGAAAAATGCCCAGGCTGGGCTCCTTTTTTCCCCCACAGACAACAAAACATAGGCATTTTTGTCTTCTTTCACCCACTGTGTCTCTCTGCTTTAGGATTGATGGTTACCTCTCAAATCACCCAGACTTTCACTGATTGGATCTGAGCTCAAAAATTTATCTTCAAAACTGGAAGTGAAGAGTTTCTTTAACTTATCATATGTTCTTTGTCATCTTTCAGCTGCTCCCTTCAGGCGTTACCACAGTGGATCACCTGCCTCCATCTCACCCTGTATCCTACCTCCTCTACTGCCACATCAACTATCTTTATGTCCTCCTTCACTACATTCATGAATCTTTCCTGAGATCTTCCTCTTCTTCTTCTGCCTGGCAGCTAAATCTGCAACATTCTTTGTCCAATATTAATCTACTCTCTCTGCTCAGGACATGTCCAAACTATCTCTCTAGCTTTATCTCTGAACTCAACCTTAGCTGTCCGTCTGATCTGCTAATTATTAATCCCGTCCATCCTGGTTACTGTTAAGTATGGTCCTTTTTCATTTCTCATTTCTGTTAAACTCATTACAGATTTATAACGTGTTTCATTCAAAGGGATCTCACAAAGGTGCAAACACGTAAAGCTTGGATAAATACTAAATGGTAATGTAGTTAAAACTGTACAATATAATCAAAATATTTTGATTGCTAAGAAATAAGGTTATGCGTAGTCAATGATAGAATATAAACTTTGTTAAAATGATCTGATTGTTAAAAGTAGGTTACGATAAAATGTAAACAAACTTCAATGTCACTAAAATGATTTGATTGCTGAAATAAGGTCACTATTAGCTTATGATAGAATAATCACTAAGAACAGTGTGTCTGTGGGGTGAGGGAGGCGGAAGGTTCAAGGGCATCATGATATGATAGTATGCTTCATAGTATAAAAAGAAGTAAAAGGGTTAATACTTCAGACACAACTGGGAACGTGTTGCTGTTGCTTCGTGTTGGTGAGTTGTTGTCTCCATTCAGCTGAATGTTTAAATAAATGTATGTTTGTTTTTTAAACCTCTGCTTTGGACTCCTTTTGTGTGTCCGTCTTTTCTGCAACATTAAAAGATCCGATGAGAGAAACTAAGTAGTAAGGTGAGATTCCTCTGAAAGGAGTGAATACTAAAACTTCGTTTTTCTCAACATTACTCTAAATGAAAATCTCATCATCTTCAACTCTGCAACCTCCAGCTCAGCCTCCGGTCTTTTAGATAATGCCACTGTCTCCTGACCTTACGTCATTGCAGATCTCACTGCTGTCTTCTAAATGTTAACTTTCACTCCTGCTGCCATCCTGTCACATCAGCCCTGACACTACTCTACACCCAAACCATTCTGCCTGCACCTTCTTCCTCACTTCTTTTGCGCACTGTCCATTGAACTGGATGGTTGACCCCAGGGATTTGAACTCATCCACCTTCTCTACCTTTACTTCTTGCATCTTCACATTTCCAATCATGTATTCTCTCTGACTTTTATTCCTCTTCTCTCCAGCGCATACATCCACCTCTCCAGGTTCTCTTCTACCAGCTCTCTACTTTCACCACAGATCACTATGTCATCTGCAAACATAGTCCATGGACCCTCCTGCCTGACATCATCTGTCAACCTGTCCATCACCACTGCAGGAAGGGGTTAAGAGGTAATCTCTGAAGTAACCCCATCTTGAGCCTAAACCCATCTATCACTCTTACATACTTTTCTGCCACTGCTGACTTCTTCATGCAGCTCTACAATCCCTCTCTTGGCACCCTATAATCTGCTATCTCTAGATCCACAAAAAACAGTGCAGCTCCTTCTGACCATCCATCCATCCATCCATTGTCTTCCGCTTATCCGGGGTCGGGTCGCGGGGGCAGGAGCCTAAGCAGGGAGACCCAGACTTCCCTCTCCCCAGCCACTTGGGCCAGCTCCTCCGGGGGAATCCCAAGGCGTTCCCAGGCCAGCCGAGAAACATAGTCCCTCCAGCGTGTCCTGGGTCTTCC
>NC_051444.1:30668014-30693166 GCF_001649575.2 Kryptolebias marmoratus
GTCCGGGCGAGGGAACACTGTGTCCAATATTTATATTCATCATAAGGGGTCTTTGGGCTGCACTTCGTCTGGCCCCTCACCTAGGACCTGTCTGCCTTGGGTGACCCTCTAGGGGCATGAAGCCCCTGACAGCATAGCTCCTAGGATCATTGGGACACTCAAACCCCTCCACCACGATAAGGTGGCAGCCCAGGGAGAGGGCTCCTTCTGACCTTCTCTACTTAAACTCTCAACATAAAAAAATGCATCTGCAGTGCTATTTCTGGGCATGAAACCAAACCGCTGCTTACTCATCTGAACCTCTCGTCTTCACCTCCCTTCAACAACTCTTTGCTACACCTTCATCGTGTGGCTGATCAACTTTATACTCCTGTGGTTGCTACAGCTCTGCACATCTCCCTTCTTCTTGAAGATTGGCACCAGAACACTCCTCTTCCACTCATCTTTTTAGCTTGTCATATCTCTTACATAAAACACTGTAGAAACATAAAAATGAACACGTGATCATCAGAGCCTTCTGCTGCTCAAAGGTTTATAGTTTTCACACAGTGACTGCTTGAGGCTTACTTTTTTACTGTTTTTCTGTCTAACCTGCTGCTGCATGTGGTCCCTCCCCTTTTTGTTCTCCCCAAAAAGGTTGGAATCACCATGACAACCACTGACACAGGAAATTATGGTGTCTGGCTTTTATATTACCCAACACACTTTTCTTCCTTCTGTGTTTACACCTTTGATGTTCAGGAAAATTAAGTCAGAGGGTCGGCAGGATTCAGGATTTAAAGTCAAAAAACTAAAAGAGCAAACAGGAAGAGGTTTGAACCTGAAGCTTCAAAATAAAGCTCAGAGACTCAAAACAAGTCTGGCTCTGTCATAGCTCAGATTATTACAAAAATAAGCTCCAAATTATTATTGGTCCTTGTAGAAGAAAGCTGATGGATGCTGCAGCTTCAGGCTGGAGGTCCTTTGGTACCCTTCAACAATTCTGCAGAAACTTCCTATAACTGATACACATGGAATAAGAAATTGTGATTTGCTGAAAACTTTTATTAACATCAGAAACACATTCAAACTTCCATAAAATGCTCATCCAAATGTGCAAGTTAAAGCAGAGACTTCATCACTTTGTCAGTGAGGAAGGAGGACAGGAACACCCCAAAGTGTTTGTGTATAAACACAAGTGAACAAAGTATCTTGTAGCAGGTGAAGTGTCCAACAGATTTGTACCACAGCAGTGACTAGATGGTTTTGTTGAATTTAGTGACTGATTTAAAATGTTTCTCGTCTGAACTCTGACACGACAACTCTGTGAACCCTGAGTTTAAAAACCAGAGCAAAAACACCTGAACCCAGGTGGTGTGAAACAAAACTAGTGTACGATTCTGTGACCTTACATTTCAGGTTTTGGTGACGTTTAGAACACTGTACCTGACATTCTGTTTCCTTTTCTGATGTCTGAAAGAATAAAATAATTTAACACATCCTGACGACAGACTCAGTTTAAAGCTGAATAGTTAAATACAGGCTAAAAAATGTCCATTTTAAATAACTTAAATGTATCAATAAATTTGCTCAATTGATTTACTTTCTCTGAAGTTTAGGAGTTTAACAGTTTCCTGCTTCAACAGTAAAATGTTAGTGAATGTGTTAAAGATCGTTCAGTTTTTACTGAAACACATTTAGTGATAATTTTGCTTACATATAGCTCAAAGTTTTTGTAACCCTTTGAATTTCTGAAAATGTTCAACCCTTAAACTGTATTACATTTCCTGTAACCGTTTGAAAGGTTAAAGATTATAAACCTGTTTGTTTTGACCCTTGGTTTTCCATGAAACCTTCCCTGATACCTCTGAGGACAAAAGAGCGAATTTGCAGTAAAAAAGCTAAAAACCAGAAAACACCATTTCTCATGTAAAACATCTGTGAGTAACCGATGAAGACCTGATGGATTATACGGTCAAGTTAAATAAACTCATCACTCTTTCCGTTTAGGACAAACTTTCTGTCATTGTTTCGTATTATGTCGATGATGATAAATATGTTCGGCTGCTCTGAAATCAGACGTTTGTGAAGTGGAGGAGAAAACTTATAAAATGTGCCCCACAAGGAAAGTTTATCTGGTTTCAAACATCCAACGATGTCTGGTGAATTCTCTCAGCTGATCTGGGTTCAGCCTCAATCAATAGCTTGATTTATTCATAGGTTCCAGTCTCTGTTCAGACTTTGTCTTGGTGCTGTTGAGTCCCAGAGCCTGGACTATCTCCAGATTGATCCCGCTCTTCCGAGTCCTCCTCACTACAACAGAGAGAAAACTCATCAGAAGCTGCAGCTTTTTATTCCACATCTGAAAAGTTTACTTCAAAACATGAGTTAAACTCACTGAAGTTGTTTCATGAATATTGAGTTCTTCAGCTAAAATATCAACTTCAGAAAATAAATATTTTAGCATTTACAAAAAAATAAAAAATAAAGTTTACAAAACAAACTTTGAATTTGAAACTGTGATTTCTTTAAAACTAAGAAGGTTTGAATAACTGGAGTTTTATTTAAAAAAAAAACATGAGAAAAAACAAGATTTATTCAGTGTGTACATTTTTTTTAATATTGATTTAATTCTGAAGGACTGAAGCAGCCATTTTACTACTTGCTTGTTATTGAACATGCTTGAACATGTATGTTCAGAAACTGTGTGTTGAGACCTTTGGCAGGAGAATATCATCTGACATATTTAGTTGAAGCAAGTTGTAAAAGTCAGCCCTGTTTAGAGCTCTGCAGCTCGGACTTCACAGAAAAATCATTCAAAGTTTAAACAAGCCACAGAAAAGTTGGACTTTATATGACTGGACTGGTGTTTTGAGATCTAACAGTTTTTACACAATCACAGTTTAGGTTTGATCACTTTTGTTGATTTTACTTCAGATTGTTCAACTTGGAGTCTGATGATGTGTTTTTAACTTTGATCTGTCTAAACATTCTAACGGTTTTGAAAGACTCTTTATTCCCACAGTCTTTCCACTTCTTACACAGTTTTTACATTAAAGTGTATGTATTTTTTTTTTTTTTTTTCACCCTGTGTCTCTCTCACTGCTGTAGGACTTAAGCCAACATGTCTCTGGGCTGCGACTGTTTGACTGTTGGAAACTCAAAAGTATGAGAAAATGGGTGAACTTTTCATTGCAGCCTCACTGAATTCTGATGGTTTGTGACCAAACTACCAAAGACTGTTGAAAATCATGATCTGTTATCATGTGCAGGGTTTGCAAAACACTATTTTAGGTTATGCACCTTTTTTTTTTTAGTTTCAGACTTCATGTTGTCTCTAATCAGACCTTTGATGCTCAGGAGGATAAGGTGGAAACAAACAGCAGCGTGATGTCACACCTGCTGATTATCAGCCGAAGACAGATTTATGAGGAAGTGAAAACACTGATATGAAGCAGAGCTGATGCCAGCCTGTTTTGGACACAGAGCTGTTGTTGTGTCTCAAATAGTCTGAACCGGGCCGAGCCTGCTAAGGGTTTGAGCCCTCAACCCTGGGCAGAACCACAGATGTCTCAGAAACTTTAGAGATCTTTGCAGCAGAACATTTTATGAGCTTTTCTCCCTCACTGATCTGTTTCTGATTGAAACCTTCATTTAATTCTGAAATCAACCTTTTCATCACGTCTGTACTCACATGACTTCCTGTTGAGGCGGGACCGTTTGCGGTTCTTTGGGCTGGCGGCCTTGTCTGAGGGGATCTGGGTGACAGACTTCACCAGTCGGTCCATAATCTCGTCCGTGGTGTCGTCCTGAGCAATGGTCATGTCCTCTTTGGAACCAGTCATTGGAGTAGGGCTCACCCTGCCAAGACCTGAGGACCAAAACCAGAACATCAACCAGAAGCAGCACCAAGACAGGAAAAGGATCAGCTGGGACCCGTACCAAACTGAGACTCAGAAATTTCACAGATTAAAGAAGAATTTAGAAACAGACTTCTGGATGGTGTTCATTTCACTTAAAGAGTTAAAAGAATATATACTGTATATATATATATATATATATATATATATATATATATATATATATATATATATATATATATGTCTGTGTGTGTGTGTAAAAATTTTGATTTTATCAAAGTTCTGGTTTTGGCTGTGTTTTTTGTTTTTAATTTTCATCAGAATAACAAAAGCTTTTAGGGAGTCGGACACTCAGAACAAAGTCTGCTAACTGATCCAAAATGGGTTTAATTATAAAAGTCTGAAAAAAGGAGGAATGTGTCTCAGTTTGGACTGAGCAGAACCAAGTTCTCTGGTTCTTACTTTGAACGCCTCTGGAGCGCCTCAGACCTCCCTGCTCCAGACTTAGGCTGGAGCTGTCACTGATCAGCACGTTCTTCATGTTCTTATGCTCCTCCACCTGATCAGGCTCCGCCTCCGCTGCCATGGAGACGGGGCAGGGGTTGTCTGAACAAGTCACTGCCCCAGAAAATTTCACCGTCTGTTCAAAGAGGAGGAGATGAGTGGGAGAAGGACAGTAGCAGTAACAGGAGAGTAGTTGGAAATTAAGTTATTAGGTCAGACAAAAAAAAGTAAAAACTAATAACAAAATACCAAATGATAAGATAGTAGATGTTCACGAACACACAGATGGTAAAAAGTTGCCAGATGTTAACAGGTTGCCAAATGTTAACGAGCAGCCAGATGTTAATCAGTTTTCAGACAATGATGACTTGTCAGAAATAAGCTACTGATTCATCCTGCTGATGTGGTTTGAACTCTGAATAAAACCTAGCTGTCATGTTTTGGTTCAGGCTCCTGCTGGTGACCTTTGACCCTGTACTGTTACCTCTGTGATCATCTTTCCTCGGGTCTTGTTTCGCTCGCGGTGCATGGCTCGTTTCTTTTTTTTTGTGAGAACTCTCTCTCGTGTGGTTCGGTACTCCAGAGCGAACTCACTGATGATCCGACAGAAACTGGTCACCTTGATGTCTCTGACGGAGGAGGACGGCTGACCCAGGAACAACAGGAAAGAGTGGAACCTGCAGCAGGAGGAACAGGAAGAGGTAAGAGTCCAGGCACCTCCTTGGAGCAGGGTGAAAGTGACCAGTGTGTTACCTGTTAATGACCCTCCTGTGGACTACTTTCAGGATGATGATTCTCTGGGTGCAGTCCTTCAGAAACTCTGTCATCTTGTTCTTCAGCACTGCTTTGGTTTCATGTTTAGCCACCACCTTCAGATTGTCCCATGATGCTTTGCAGCGTCTCTCCAGCTGTTTCAGATTCTCTGCCAGCTGATCAAAGTCCACCTAAAACAAACAAACAAAGAAATAAAAAAAAAACAATCCTTGAAGTCATCTCCGGCAAAAGCAAGACAGCAAGTGGCGGAAAAGACACTTACTTTAGCTGAGCGTGTGATGGCGGGGATCTCAGAGTAGACATCTGAGGATTTCGGGTAATTGTCCTCCACTAGGCTGCAGGTGTGGTGCAGCAGAGACTGACGATGGACCGTGTCCTTCACCTCTACCACCTTCTCCAGGTAACTGAGCTCGAAGCCTTTGGCCTGGACACAGACTAAGATTAGAGCTCAGTAATCTGAGTTTACAGATAAAACAGACTGAGGTGGAGCTGATCCATCTGAACATTCATAACGAGAAACACAACCGGGCACACCATTCAGATCCTTATCCATCACCTGTCCCATCAGGAAACATTCTGATTGGTCAGACTCTGAACTCACAGATGACTTTCAAAGCACCAGATTTATTTTAAGAAGTTTACTATAAACAGAAAATCACAATTCCAGTTCTAGGACAGTCCTTGATTCTTTTCTTTTTTTTTTAAGCCATTCTGTTGTAGGTTAGCTGCTGTCTGGGATCATTGTTCTGTTACATCATGACCCAGTTTGGTCCAAGCATTAGTTGTCAGACAGATGGCCTCACATTTGACTCCAGAATCCTACAGAGGAGTTCATGGACGACTCAGTGACTGCAAGAAGCCCAAACTATCAGCCCTCCACCACCATGCTGGCATATTTGTACTGGTATGATGTAACTAATGCTGTGTATTATTGGTAAATATCTGTACTTTGGTCTTATCTGTCCAAAGAACATTGTTCCAGAAGTCTTGAGGTTCAATTAGATTAAACTTTCCAAACCTATGTCGTAAGACGAGCTAAGGTGATTTGAATTAGAACCTGATAAAAACCAGACGATCTTTATTTACCCCTAGAATCAAAAGATGGTGGACTTTCTTTTTTTCCATGACTTTAACTGTAAATTTTTAGAAATTGCTGGAAAATACAGGATCAGTGAGATAAGAACGGACAGAATATCCACTTTAAGTGAAAATATCTGTGTTGAAAATGTATATAACAGAACATTTCCTAAAGTTAGTTTGAAGTTTGACCTAGTCTGAATAAGCTTTAAAAAAAAAAACTATCCTGGGGGCATTTTTGGAAAGAGTTCAGATGATCATCAGTGAGACTAGTGTGATAGAGGTTGATGTTTTGTCTGGATATTATCAGTACTTCAAGATTTATTCTTAATGTCACTTTAGTTCCAACACATCAAATTTAAAATTCCAAACATTTCCATACCCCAAATTATCATTTTTTCTGTTAATTTTAAAGCTATTTTTGATATTGTAATGTATTTAAACTTACAGTAAATTTACAATGGTGAAGCTGTCTTGTCTGTATGCTTCAAGTAGCAAAAAAACAAAAAAACAAAACCTGTGCACAGTAAAAAGAACAACACTGTGCACAGTGCACATTAAACAGTTACACTAGGTAACAAAATATCACTTTTGCTTTGTTCATGGGTTAAAACTATAATTTTACATTTATTTTATAACTAAATAAAATAGAAAAAAACAAAAAACAATTTTGATCCCAAAACTTTGCTTTAGTGGTTTGACAATGAAATTACAAATTTGCCTCTTTTTTCCCATTGTAATACCAGTTACTATTACCAGTTACTACCCAACTCTAGATTTTTCAGGACTGCATAGGAACCAGATTTTCTGGACCTTTTGTGCCAGATCTATATGTGACATTTCTGGTGTTTGTGTTCTCACATTGGAGCTGTTCAGGAAGTTTCCAATAGCGAGCAGTGTGGCCAGGATCCTCCTGAAGGTTTCATTTTTAGCCAGTTGTTCCATTCCAAGCTTCAGGTCAAAGAGCGGCTCTGCAATATCCTGCAAAGGGGAACGCAGAATGTCCGACATGTCAAACACAGAGGATCTATAATGTGATGAATCAACATGTTAAATGATCGATGTCTCCTACGTCTGTGTCTGAGTCATACTGTAAATATAATGTGGTGCCTCTGTTCTTGGATTCACAAACTGAATTTGAATGTTTCTGCTTTGTTGTGAACACCTTGGTTCTGACGCTGCAACACCTTATGAGGTTCAGTGTCATCAACAACATTTTAAACAGGTGATTTCATTTATTAAAGCTTAGATAAACAAACAGGCTGGAAAAACAAAAAGGCAGGAAAATCTATATGAAGCCTCAGAAAATTTAAAATTACCTAAATTTTAATCAATGTTTTAAAGAAAATAGACTAGAATCAAACTAACAACCTTTGGGCTCTAAAACAGTAACTTTAATAACTGAGCCAGAAAGCAGTTTTTCTATCCATCCAACTTCTACTGCTTACCCGTGATCAGTTCGCAAGGCAACAAGCCCAGAAGGGAAACCCAGATATCCCTCTCCCCAGAGACACTCGTGCACTACTCCTGGGGGATCCCAAGACGTTCTAGGCCAGAAAGGATATATAATCACTCTAGTGAGTTGTTGATCTGCCCTAGGAGTCCCCTCCCAGTGGGATGTGTCCAGAAAAAACCTCAAAAGGGAGACGTACAGGAGGCATCCTAACCAGATGGCCAAACCACCTCAGCTGACTCCTTTCAATTTGGAGGAGCAAAGTCTCTACTCTCCATCTCCCCTCAGATGACAAAGCTCCTCACCTCATAGCTAAGGTTGAACCCAGCCATCCTATGAAGGAAGCTCATTTCAGCCTTGGGTTCTTTCGGTCATGATCGACACCTTCTGACTACAGATGAGGATTGAAATGTAGATGGACCAGTATACTTAGGGTTTTGCCTTTCAACTCAACTTCTTCTTCACCATGACAAACCAAAGCAATGATTGATCCATCAATCCATCTCCTGCTTCATCCTGCCATCACTCATGAACAAGACTCCCAGATACTGGAACTCATTTACTTGATATACTGACTCACCTGAACTCGAAGTGAGCATTTCACCTTTTTCACTTTCATCTCAGTTGCTTTACACTTTTTGCAAACTACCACAGTGCACGCTGAAAGACATGGGTAGAAGACACCAACAGAACTACATTATCTGCAAAAAGCAGAGACAGGACCCTGAGGTTCCTAAACCAGATACCCTCCTCTCCATGACAGCGCCTTAAGATCCAGTCTATGAACACCACAAACAGCGGGGGACAGTCCAACCAGAAGAACCAGTAAGTGAAAGTGAAGCAACAGAAGTAGTTAAAAAAAAATAAAAATAATAAGTCCAAAGACTGTAATGAGATTGATATTGTAATTATGAAAGAAGTAATTTATAGTATTATTGAACCTCTCACCTATATTTGCAATAGATCATTCTTAACTGGAATTTTTCTTGACAAAATGAAAATAGCTAAGGTGTTTCCAGTCCATAAAAGTGGTGACAAGCAAATATTAACAAATTATAGACCTATATCATTGCTACCACAATTCTCAAAAATTTTGGAGAAAAATATCTATAAAAAGGCTGGACTCTTATCTCAATAAAAATAATACACTGCTCAAAAAAATAAAAGGAACACTTAAACACAATATAACTCCAAGTAAATCAAACGTCTGTGAAAGCAAACTGTCCACTTAGGACACAACACTGATTGACAATCAATTTCACATGCTGTTGTGCAAATGGAATAGACAACAGGTAGAAATGATTGGCAATTAGCAAGACACACTAAATAAAGGAGTGGTTCTGCAGGCGGGGACCACAGACCACTTCTCAGTACCTATGCTTTCTGGCTGATGTTTTGGTCACTTTAGTATGAGATGGACTCTACAACCCACACAAGTGGCTCAGGTAGTGCCAAGGCCGGATTAACCGTATGGGCAACTGGACAAATGCCCAGGGGCCCACGACCTCTAAAGGGCTCAGGGTAGCAAAATATCTGGTTATCTCCCGCTTTATGATAAACTGTCAGCCTGAGCCTTGTACTGCACAGAGAGACCGCTGCCTTGCCTGTGACTTTGAGTGTGAGTTAAGACCCTCTCCCCATTGGTCAGTCCGCATGAGGCGGGTCAAAGGTGACGCCAGTCAATGTACACTGAGCTGGTGACGTCAAGCGTTGCTATGCAACCCGCTCAGTGTACAAAAAAGAAGCTAAGTGGGCGTGCTAAATGGAAATTTAAAAAAGAGAAAGACACCAGAAACGCAGAAAATTTTAAGTACATACCGAAAATAGGCAATTTCTTCAACATTAACCCTCGTTAATGTTGCCAAATGTTTTGTTAAGTCAGCTTCCGTTAACGAGGACATCTCAGCTAGTCGGAACTTTTCCTTACCACTGGCGCTTACCATGGCCAGAACCAACCAGACTGCCTGTAAATCCATCGGTGGTAAAGCTCTCAGGAAGCAGCTCGCCACCAAAGCCGCCAGCAAGAGCGCCCCAGCCAGCGGAGTGAAGAAATCTCACCACTACAGGCTCGGTACCGTGGTTCTCAAGGAAATCCACCACTACCAGAAGTCCACTGAGCAGCTCATCTGGAAGCTGTCCTTCTAGCACCTGATCCGGGAGATCGTCCAGGACTTCAAGACCAACCTGAGCTTCCAGAGCTCAGCCGTTATGGCTCCGCAGGAGGCCAGCGAGGCTCACCTGGTTGGGCTCTTTCAGGACATCAGGGCCGAGGACACATCGGGACAGACCACTACAAGAGATCCTTCGTGCCCACAGCCATTAGCATCTATAACAACTCTTTACCGAAACCAGAATTACGAGCTACAACATTTAATTTCCCTTTGGGATTAATAAAGTATCTTTGAATTGAATTGAACTGAATTAAATAATGAGCCACACATTTTCAATGGGAGACAGGTCTGGACTGCAGGCAGGCCAGTCTAGTACCTGCACTCTTTTACTATGAAGCCATGCTGTTGTAACATGTGCAGAATGTGGCTTGGCATTGTCTTGCTGAAATAAGCAGGGATGTTGCTTGGATGGCAGTAAATGTTGCTCCAAAACTTGTATGTACCTTTCACCATTAATGGTGCCTTCACAGATGTTCAAGTTACCCATGCCATGGGCACTAACACACACCCCCATACCATCAGAGATGCCGGCTTCTGAACTTTGCGCTGATAACAATCCGGACAGTCCTTTTTCTTTTTGGACTGGAGGACACAACGTCCATGGTTTCAGACCACAGGACACTTTTCCACTTTACCTCAGTCCATCTCAGATGAGCTCAGGCCCAGAGAAGCCAGCAGAGTTTTGGGTATTGTTGATATATGGCTTTGGCTTTGCATGGTAGAGTTTTAACTTGCACTTGTAGATGTAGCGACGAACTGTGTTCACTGACGATCTTTTTCTGAAATGTTCCTGAGCCCAAGTCAGGAACGTGTGTTCAGGGAACAATGATAACATAAAATGAATATTAATATTTGTCCACTGATCTTTATGTATGACTAATTTTCAAACATTTTAATAGTCAAAATCGCTGAAATTGCATATTTCCTGTTCAAATACAAGGGTGAAATGTGAGGTGCAGCAGCAACGAGCCTCACCTCACCTCTGAATGCGCAATCCATCACAAACTGGGTTGATACATGTAACTGGCCGGTGCCTGTTGTCGTATCGCTACATGTCGCCAATATAATGGTTTATGTACCCTGATTTTCCACAGTCTGGCTAATGTCTTTAACCATTTACGTTTAATGTTTGTTTAATGTGTTGCAGGCATTAAATTCAAAATGAGTGAATATTTGCAAAAAAACAATAAAGTTGATCCATTTGAACATTAAATATCTTGTCTTTGTAGTGTATTCAATTAAATATAGATTGAAAAGGATTTGCAAATCATTGTATTCTGCTTTTATGTTTTACACAACGTCCCAACTTCATTGGAATTGGGGTTGTACATGAACATTCTTATAGGAACTCTGACCACAGACTGAATCATTCAGGCATAAGTACTGCAAAAGCAGTACTGCGTGGGAAAACTAATGTGGGCATCAAGGAAGAAGAAAGAGAAATCTGAGCAATTCAATGACCTGACTAAACAGCTAAATACTCTAGAGCAGAAGCATTTTGAAACTAAAGACCCTGCTCTACTACAGCAAATTGCTGCAATAAAAGAGGACCTAAATGAGAAACTCAACGACAAGGTGATACTTAACCTCAAATATATTAAACAAACCTATTATGAAAACGGACCTCGAGCAAAAAAAATATTAGCCTGGCGACTGAAACAACAACAGCTAGACAAATCTATTTTTAAAATTAAAAAACCCATTTCCAACCAGATGTGTTTCTCACCAGATGAAATACATAAATCATGTGAAATGTATTACAGGAAATTATATAGTCAACCTGAATTAACTGAACTTCCCTCAGTGGAGCAGTTTCTAGACTCTTTGAATCTCCTTTCAATTAGCGTGAAGCAAAATAAATGGATATTGACAGATATAACACCAGCAGAGATCAATAAAGCCATCTCAAACCTGAAAGCAAGTCACCAGGCGGAGACGGATTTCCAGCTGAATGGTATAAAATTTTTAGGACGTCTATAACACCTTTGCCGTTAAAATGCTTTAATCACGTGCTTAAAGGGGGTGAGACGCCACCATCCTGGAAACAAGCAATAATATCCGTTATACCAAAACCAGGAAAGGACAAAACTGAGTGTAGCTCATCCCGACCCATTTCGGTTTTGAACACCGATTATAAAATATTTACTTCAATAATTGTCAGCAGACTAGAAAATATTGTCCCTGAACTGATAGACACAGACCAAACAGGATTTCTTAAAAATAGACGAACACAGGATAATGTGAGGCGAGCGTTACATCTATTCGACATTTTAAATAGAAATAATTTGAAAGGATGCCCTCTGAGCCAAATTCTCTTTGCACTTTTTATAGAGCCACTTGCTTAAAAAATTAGGGAAGACCCAGAAATCAAGGGAATGGTATTCAAAGGAAGAGAATATAAAACATGTCTATACGCTGATGATGTCCTGGTGACCCTATCTGACCCAGATGCCAGTCCACCTAACCTCATGTCCTGCCTCCACCAATCTGTGTTCACTCAGATTATAAATTAAATATTGGAAAAACCCAGACCCTATGCTTCAACTACTCACCCCGAGAAGATATAAATAATCGCTTCAAATTTAATTGGAACACAAAAACTATGAAATATTTAGGCAACAATATTACTAAAAAGCTAAACAAAATATACAAAGCAAATTATGGTCCTATGACTAATAAAGTAAAAAATGATTTGGACAGGTGGGCTCCCCTGACCCTCGACTTGTACAACTGAATAGAAATCATAAAAATGATAATTTTACCTCAACTGTTATATCTTTTCCAATGTTTATCAGTAGAAATCCCTACCAAGCAATTCAATGAGTGGAACCGGACCATCTCTAGGTTTAGAGAGAGGAAAACACGGTTATTAAGATGGATTGAGCATGATAGAGATTTTGTGCCAGTCCAAATAGATTCGAGGTTCAAAGAATGGACCAGAAAAGGCATTACATCGTACTGCGTGATTTCCTCTGAAACTGATCTGTAAAGTTTCCAACAGTTGCAGGAAAAATTTCACCTTGACAAACTAGACTTTTTCAGATATTTACAGCTCAGGCACCACTTTAATAAAGACATTAAAATAGGGGAAAGACATGACCAGGACCTCATTAATATCTTTATTTATGCTTATAAAAGGTAAATCTTACAAAAAGAGCCTGTCCAGACTATGTGTGCCTAGAAGCCAACAAAAACACATCAACATTATATATCAAAAATACATGGGAAAGGGAGGCAAAAATAACACTGACAGAGGATGAGTGGCTAAACATATGCCAAATCAACTCTACCAACACTAGCTCAGGACACTCACTGGAGGGAATTTTCATGGAAGAATATTGTCAGGTTTTTTATAACCTCCAAAAGAACATTCTCTCAGACCGGTAGGGCAGTAACTGGGCATTGTTGGAGAAAATGTGATAATGTGATGGCTGACCACTTTCATGTTTTCTGGGGCTGCCCACTGATTTATTCCTACTGGTTAAATGTAGTTAAAGAGATAAGAGTAATTCTTGGTTTCAAAATTGAGCACAAGTTTCAAATTATATATTTATGTAATTTACCAAATGAGCTTAACATTCAGGATAAGTACCTTTTGATAGCAGGAAAGAAATAAATAACAAGAAATTGGCTTAGTGGGAGCCCACCGACGGAGAGACTGTTCAGCTACGGTAGAAGAAATATATGAAATGGAAATGCTTACCTTCTCCCTCAGACTACAGAAAGACAAAATCCAAAAATATTGGTTGAAATGGTTGATTTATAGGAATTCGAAAGTAAGTTGAGCCTTATTTGTTCATTATTTGGGGTGGTAAGAGTGGATTGGTGCTGTGGGGATTGGCAAGACTTGGTAAAGCTGGAGGGAAATGTGCTGCCTCTCAGATAGGCTTTTGCACAGTCCCACAACATGATAGGAGATGTTTCCGGCGTGTTGTTTATGTCTAAATAAGTTTTAAGGTCTGATTTGACAAATGCAACAAATTCCTTGTCATTAAGGAGAGAGGCATTAAGTCTCCATTGTTTAAATGATGGTGTCAGTCCTATATTCCACTTGACAGTAACAGGTGCATGATCTGAAATTGTAATGGGCAATATCCTAATATCCTCAATCCTGTGTAATTCGGCTTTAGCAGTAAAAAAATAATCTATTCATGAGTAAGAGGCATGACGGCTCGAGTAAAATGTAAAATCTCTCTCCTTTGGGAATTTGGACCGCCATACATCCACCAATCCAGCCTCCACCGATAGAGTTTTAAGTATTTTGCCCATCTTAGATATGTGAGAGTGAGAGGTTGGTTGCCTGTCTATGTTAGACATCACACAATTAAAATCACCTCCCACAATCAGTAGACCAGAGCTGAATTCAGCAATCATATTGAAGACTGACTTAATAAATCCTGGAACATCTTCATTAGGGGCATATACGTTTACAAAGGAAACTGCTGTTCCATCAATTATCCCGTTTACCAATATAAACCTACCCTCCTTGTCCTTATGTACTAACGTTTCCGTGAAATTAATCTGCCTATGGATCAGTACAGCCACCCCCCTTTTCCTACCAGAACAATGTGACGAGTAGTAAACTTTATCAGCCCAAGACTTGTTTAATTTCGAATGTTCCAAATCAGATAAGTGCGTTTCTTGTAGCAGAGCAACCTGACATTTTGATTGTCTGAGTTGCAGTACAATTTTCTTTCTTTTAAAAGGACTATGCAAGCCCCTGACATTATAACTTATTAAAGTTAGAGTACTCATAACTGTTTTAATTAAAAATATATATATATGAAAACATTGTGTTGGAGACAGTGATGGCCATTTGACAGATGGACCCAAACATTTAAGTAACATGAATGCTGATCACCAACACAATGTAAGAACCGAGAAATGGAAAGGAACGGATAGGAAGTAAGGCTTCGCTGTACACTATTTACAAAACTAAGATTCAGAAGCTCTGCTTTTTTAGTTACAATAAGATCCTCGGGGAACAGAAGGATCAAAACACAAAAAACACAACTAAAAGTTTGCATTGCTAACATAATGCAAGGGAGTGGGTTTAAGTCCCTAGCCACTATAAAAAGCAGCAACAAACACAACCAGAAGAGAACTGGATGTGTAAAAAAAAAAGAACAAAAAAATCGACTGAGAAGATAGGAGTATGGAAGCCCAGGCTCCCGCAGGAGAACATAGGTATATGTACAGTAACCACAATGTAACAAATATTCTGCTAATGACAATAATACAACCTAATCAAGGCAAATTATGTCTTAGTGGTTTAACAAGGTTAGAAGTAGCACAGTCACTTACTAACATAAATGCCAGTTTGGAGAGGTAACATTGCTTAACAAAATCACATTTAGGGCTTAAGCAACCAAAGGCACATTTTTTCGAAATTGAAAACTACTGGAACTAGTCCTGCCAATTTAGCATTTAAGGTTTTCCTTACTATTCAGACCCAGATATTGCAGCCGGGATGATCTTCCGTATGTAGTCCATGGCCTTCACAGGATCCCGAAACTCCTTGCTGTCCTCTTTGTATGTGATTTTGAGTCTTGCTGGATAAAGTAATCCGAAGCGGACATCGCTCCGTCCCCGTAAAACTTTCCGTACCTCGGAGAAGGCAGCGCGCGCCTTGGCCACACTGGTGGTGTAATCCGGGAAGATGGCGATTCTTTTACCCTGGTAGATCAGCGGGGCTTTGTCTCTGGCTCTCCTCAGGATGTCAGCGGCGTCTCCATCATAGTGCAGCTTGGCGATGATCACACGAGGTCTTTCTCCGCCTCCCGGTTTCGTCAAAGCAGCTGTCCGGTGTGAACGATCGACTTTTACCTCCCGGTCCATCTGGAGCACCTCTTTAATAATTTTAGAAACCTCTTTAGGATCGGCTGAGTTCGGCTGCTCCGCAACGCCAACTATACGGATATTTCCGCGCCTCATCCTCCCCTCCATGTCCTCACATTTGTCCCGCATCTTGACCAGCTCGCTCTGAAGTTCAATAACGGTGGATTGCAATGTGTTTACCTCATCAGACCATGTAGACAGTCCGCCTTTCACATCTTCCATGTCCGTTTCAATTGAGGTAATGTCTGCGCGGATAGCAGCGGCATTGCTAGCTATCTCGGCCCTCACAGCTTGTATGTCAGCTCTGAGAGTAGTGACCTCTTCAGACAGCGCACTCCTCATTTCCTCTCTTATAATTTTAGAGATTTCCCCGCGTATAGAGGATAGGATATCGGCTCTCATCTCCTCACTCATACTAGAGCTCTTGGGATGTGGGTCTTCGTCCTCTGGAGCACGCTGCCTCGTGGCTCTGGTGTTAGCAGTTAGCTTCGCCGTATTGCCGTCGTACTTGAATTTACAAAGTTTATCCGCCATTTATCAAGAAATGTCCACTGAAACAGAGCTCTTTATGGTCCGGACTCTTTGATAACCCAATTTACGTTGCAGTTAGTAGCAATTGTGGAATTCAGAACGAATATGTTAGTAAACCTGCAGGAGCTTTAAATTATCCGCCTCTACTCCATCTTACTCGAGGAATCCCCTCCATTTGACTTTAATTTTAAACACTATTTAAGTCGTCACTCCTAAAACATAGAGAACCTGTGACTGTTGATGCAAACTAGTGCTTAGCAGTGCCTATAGACAGGAAAAAAACAGGTTTCAGTTTGAGACTGATCATCTGATGGTTGGTGCATCCCTCGCTATCTTTGTGGTGCTCTTTTTCAGGTTTTAAAACATTAATAATATCTGATTGAAAACGTTAGAAAACTCTTGGTGCCAATGCTCTGTGTGTCTGCGACACTGTCAGATCTGACACATAACTTCTTACGTATTTGAATCTTACAGCTAAAGGTTCTGCAGATGCCTGGAGAAAGAAAGTCAAGGATGATTATGAGCCTGTTACTGCTGAGCTTCATTTAGTCTCCAAGTTGCTGTCCAGCTGGACCACGTCACTGAAGGTTTGTATAAGTGACCTGTAGTCAGGCTACTAACCTTCTCCAGAACCTCGTAGTTGAGTTTGAAAGCCCAGAGCTGCAGGCGGGGGGTCAGGGCATTGATGGAGGCCAGTGTTAACAGGAACTGTTCGGCTGCTCCTAGTGGGACATCAGGATTGGCCAACTGAGCCTCCTGGATCTTCAGCTTCTCCTCCTCTGAAGGCACCATGCTGAGGATCTTCTGCTCGAGACAGGAGAAGAGGGCTGTACAGAACACCAAACACCAATAGATGTGATCCAAAGATCCTGAGCAGACAGGAAGTGGGCCCTACCTCAATTCCCTCCTTATTGATGGCGAACTCATCAAAGCTGAGAATGGCACTCTTGATGACATGGACGGCAGGCAGGACGGTCAAACCAATGTTGATGGCATTACTCCTCTTGGGGTCCAGAACCAGGATCTTTGACGTTTTGATCTCTGGTCCTTTCTGCACAAAACCAGGAGGTCAGAAGCACAAAAAGAACAGGACCAAACACAGCAGAATTGTCCTGTTTCAGCCTGAAGATGTCCCTACACCACATTAATTTCAGCTGCAGTAATCTCATTCTGGTTACCTTGACGATAGACAGCTCCTTGGCCTTGGATTCGAATAGGTGTTCGAGACGGGCCGTGTCCACCTCCACCTTGTCCAGAGACACCCACACCGTCCCCTTACCAAAGCGACACTTTTGAGGTCCATCTGCCTGCTTCAGCTCCTTCCAGAACAACTTTACCGTCTTCTTCTTTCGCTGCAACACAGAGGAGGAGCCGGGAGGAGGGGGAGGCGCACCCACAAGAGGAGGAGGAGGAGGTGGGGGAGGAACTACACCTCTTGGTGGACAGGGTGGGGGAGAAGGGATGCCTGGGGGAGGTGGGGGAGGAGGAGGGATGCCTGGGGGAAGAGGAGGAGGAGGAGGGACGCCTGGGGGAAGAGGAGGAGGAGGGACAGACGAGAGACAAGAATTTGAGGAGCTGGAGTTGAGGGTAGCCATGTCCAAGACGTCAATGTCCTCCTCATCCCCTAGGTCAGAAAAGTCCAGGTCTTTGATTCGCAGGGCAGTGCCACTCAGATGCAGCTGGTTCCAGGCGTTGGCGGGACCTTCGGGGCCCAACGTAGTCGCCTCCAGCTGGCGGGTGTGCATCTCTACATCGATGCTGCTCTGCTGCCGAAGCAAACACTTCTGATGGGACACAGAAATGTTTAATGGTTACAAACTGAAAGATCTGAACCCATCTGATCCATCTGGACAATCTGTTCATATGAACATATCAATCATTACGAGATTTAAAGAAATATTAACAATGTGAGGGATGAGCACTGCTGCTTCTCAAACTTCACCACTACTGCAAATCGTCAAACTAGAATTTACAAAACCTAAAGAGACCACCAGATCAATAAATTTGAGGAACATTACATCACTAAGAAAGGATTTTACATTAAGAACTTGACCAGTACTGCTAAAATTTTACTTCCAGCAGATGAAAACAGGACTTTCTCAACATTTCTTTTAGCACTATGACAAAAAAAGGACTGAAAAACAATGAGTTCGCTCAAAGCTCAGCAGGAATTACCATATAAAGTTTAGTTATCAGAAAGATTTTATCTACGGCGATCTACACTCAGACTGTGATGTTACGGGAGCAGAATCGCAAGTTGGATGCGATCCTTTTACAAGATCGTAGGCTAAATGCGGTTCCTGGACTCAGGAATGAAATGGGATAAATCTTGGAGAAAGTTGCTCACTCTGAACAGGCAGAATGGACCTGGAATTTGGCTGTTTGGATTTGCCATTGAGAAGTATCAGCAAGACTTTCAAGGCAGACGGAAAACATAAGTCGACCTGACCGAAAACAATTATTGTTATGTGAATCTGACTCCCTTATGCCGACCTTGTCTGGCCAGCTATCTTCAATTTCTCCCTGGATTTTATGTAAACAAGATGCTCTGCCTGCCTGCCCCCCCCCCCTCCTTGCCTAAGGACATCTGTGGATCTGCTCTGGGCTGGCTGATAAACATTCCAACATATTATCAAAGACAATGGCCTCTGTGATGTGATTTATGGACTTCTCTACAAACACACACACACACACACCACAACGTCTTCCACAGTCTCTACAAACACACACATTTTCCACCATCTCTGCCTCGTCTCTGTCACTCCACTCGGTCTCCCTCTCGCCCTTCCTCAATATCTTAATTTAGTTATTTTACCAATTCTTATGTTGGCTGTCAGTGGGCCTTTAGTATTATTAGTTAGCCTCTTGGTACCTTTAAAAAACCCACTCCCAGAAATACACACAAACATCGAGGGGGCGCGCGGGAGCGCCACTGTGGACACAAAGTGGAGCGGGTCTTCTCTCTGCTGTGAGACTGACAGCTATCAGTGCTTGGGGAAGTGGGCGGGGCTTACGGTACGCTGCAGAATGAGTGCTTTCTCACATTTAGCCACCAAAGTCACTAGATTTGTCGCTAGTGGCTATAAAAAAATGCTAGCGGGATCTGAAAACTTGCTAAATATAGCGTTAAAGTGACAAAAAGGCTGTGTGTGTTTTCTGCTGAAGCACAGCTACAGGCTGCCAGGCAAGGCCAGGGCCAAATGCGGGACTTTTGGCTGTCCCGCACAGGGTGATGCGGGACAAGGGACAGGAGGGGCTAAATGCCCAATGCGGGACGGTTGGCAAGTATGTTGTTAGCGGGCCTTTATGGTACTATTAGTTAGCCTCTTGTACCTTTAGTTTAGGATTATCATGTTTGAGTTTATGTTGGCTTATTTAGCCTTCCTGTACATTTAGTTTAGTTTAGTTTATCTTACCTCATATTTCAGATATTGTTAGATTGTTAGATTCCTGATTGTTGTTTAGTTAAGTTTTAGCTTTATCATGATTTAATTTAGATTATCTTAGCTAATATTTTGACTGTCTTAGCTCATGTTTAGATATGTTTAGTTTCATGACTTTATTTAGATTATCTTATATTTCATTTAGATTATGTATAATTGATGTTTTTTATTTCTGTATTTCTATATTTGATTTTGATGTTTTTATCTGTATTTGATTCTGTACCTGATTGTTATTTCTATGTTGTAAAGCACAGGATCGCCTTGTTGCTGGAAAGTGCTATATAAATAAATTTCACTTCACTCTCCAAGTTCTCTTCCACCTGTTCCCTGTTCTCACCACAGATCACGATGTCATCTGCAAACATCATAGTCCACAGAGATTCCTGCCTGATCTCATTTGTTAGTCACAACAAAAATTCACTGAAGATGGCTACCACAGCAAATAAACCTTTGCGAACACAAAACGTCTAGAACTCAGTCAGTTTTATAGATATTGAGCTAAAATGTGGTGTGGTGGTAGCTGAGAGTCATCCCAAACCCATACTCCAAGAGCTAACTTGCAGTACTGCTTCAGCCCAGTCTTGTTGTTTTCAATATTTGACCAAAACAGCTACAGTAAAACTGCATCATTTCTCAGCGTGAGATCATCCTAGTCTAAAAGTGTCATAAAAGGTGGTGGGTGCTAAGAATTCTTTCAAGGAGTGTGTAGCCTAAATTACTACAGTATCAATACACCTGTCGGTCTATCAACACTTTTACTCATCAGTCTACAGTTTAAGTTAGTTTACCCGCTTCTCCTCAGCCAGCCGGGCCCGGGCCGTCTGAGCAGCGCCTTCCAGAGTCTCCAGCTCTGCCCTGCGGGAGGCGCTGGTCTCGTTGGCAGTGGTGGACTCCACTGAGCATGCTCTGAAGTTGGACAGATGCTTTGACACACGACGGCTTAGATCTTCACCTGAAAGGAGGGAAAACACAGAGGTCTGACCACCAGGGCACAGCTGCACACATTTTCTCACATTTCAAAGTGGATCATCAGAACCAGAACCATCAGCATGATGAAAGAAAAATAAGAACATATGAAAGAGCATGTAAATACTGTTATTGCTTTTATCAAAGAAAAAAACAGACTCATAAAAATAACCCATGTTTTCAGATCTTTGTTTTCTTTAAAATATCATTGTGGAGACGTGGGCTCTCTCACCGGCCTTAGAGGTCTCTTCTTCTTCTTCTGTGGTACTGGCTTTAACAGGGGATGGGCTCAGAGGTTTTGCGGCAGAGGAGTTTGAGTAGATCATGTCCAACACAAACTTACTATCATCAGACAGTGTGCTGCACTCCTGCACAGACAGGGCTGCAAGCAAGTTCACACACACACACACACACACACACACACACACAGGTTCAAACACAAGCCAAAAGTTCACATCAACGTGTTTTAGTTTAGTTTCACTTTACTTTTAAATTCAAAAAGAAATAAAAAATACTATAGTAAAAGTGTTTTGTTAGTAGTTTTAATCAGCAAACAAAATTACAACAAACTGAACTAACATTTCCTTTTCCTCCTCAGATATCATGAGGATGTGAGGAGAAACACTCAGAATTTGCAAGAAACAATGAGCAGGGCATCGTGGGTAACAGGCATCTTACCTGGGTCATTTTGGGAGTCTGAGAGTTGGTTTGAGTCCAAACTGCTGGATGTTGAACCTGAAAAGAAAAAAAAAAGTTTTTTAACTTTATTAAACATTTCCAATAGTGATGCACAGATACCGATACAGTGTGTACTACTTGTACTTGAAAAAGTGTTCTGATACTACAGTACCAATGCCATTTTATGGCAGCCTGACGCTCTCCTCTCAGCTCAGTAGTCAGGAGTATTGTTTAAAGTGAACAATAGTCAAATTAACTGTAAGAACTGTCCAGAGGAGGGACAAAATATAGCACTTTTAGCATAAGCAATTTGATAAAATGTCTAAAAAACCAACATGACCCCTGAGTTCAAAAACAGTGCTAACAAAGGAGATAAATTTAGAGATCATTTTGCATTTTCTCAGATAAATATGAAGACATGAATCAGTCTGAATGAAAGCTAATTGATAATTGATCATTCCTTAACATTCAGGGATAATGAAAAAAGAAGCATTAAATGTTTTTAACATAAATTTTTCACAAGTTAAACTGAGGCTGTTTTAAGTTTACACTTGTTTGTGATTAGCTGACCAAAGAACATTACAATAGATCTAATAAAAAACAAGTGAAAATGTTGAAATAAGAATGTTTTTAGTAGTGATATGTATAATATATTACTTATGATGCACATATCATATTTTCCGCACTATAGGATGCACTGGATTATAAGATGCACTGTCAATGAATGGTCCATTTTCAAACTTTAGTCATATGTAAGACATCACTTTGCTTGAACCGCGTGCGCCACGTTCCATTCAAAATGGACGATTTTGGTGCTCTAGCGGAGCTGGTTCACCTGTATCAGCATTTATACGATCTCTCTATGAGAGATCACAAAGATAATCAAATGGTTCAAAACTCACGGAAAGATACTGCACCGATGTAAGTATCAAGTATAAATGCCTACACCGCTCGCACACTGAGCCCTGCGTGACACTACAAAGTGTGACTATAACTGAGCCTTAATGCTGCAAGCGGTGCGGCTTTGTAGTTTACAAAAGTTGTACTAAAACATTACGACTTCTTACATATATAAAGCGCACTGTTGTTTTTTTTGAGAAAATTGAAGGCTTTTAAGTGCGCCTTATAGTCTGGAAAATACGGTATATTACTTTGAGGTTATTAAAATTCTTGTTGATTAACTATGAATACCCATGATAGAAACAAATTGATAAATATAAACAAACATGAATGAGTAAGAGTAACGGTGGTTTCTTTTCTCTACCATTTTAGGTGATGGAAGGATACCAAAGTAGAAGTGGCTTTAATGTCAAACTAAACAATGGCAGATGTGGAGACAAATGTTAAAAGAGCCTCCGTTTTACTCATGTTGAAAATGTTTAACAAAATGTTTTATTTTCCTCCATGTTCAGGAATGATCACTTATCATTTAGCATTCAATAAAACTGATTCAAGTTGATCTGAAAGAATCCAAAATTCACTGTGAATTTGAAAAAAACAAAAAACAAGAGTTGATTCTTATGTTGCAAGGTACCTTTTTATACTGTTGATCATGTGTTAGAGAGTTTTTCTTTTCCACTGTTGCCAACATGCTGCTCAGGATGTGAGATTGAAACAAAGTGAAGTTTCAATGTGCTCACTTCCTTAGATAACTTTTACTAATTGCCTCTTTATAATGTATGCAAATGTTTTTGTACAGTGCCATTAGACGACTTTTGTTGTGACTTGGTGCTATATAAATAAACTGAATTGAATTATTTTCCATCATGCTTCACCTGACAGCACGTCACTGATTAGTACTTATATATTGGTATATTGGTACTTGGCATCAGAAATTACTCAAATGTAAATACTAAACTGTAGCAGTAAAATGTGGATGTGCAATGTCCAAATTTCAACACCTACAGAGTCAGAATTTAAAATGTATAAATTTATATTATTTAATATATCAAATAATATTTTATTATATTTAGCAAATTAACATTTCAATAAATTGTTTTTTCAGTTTTACACCAGTATGCGCTGAAACATGGTGTGTGAGGGTTTACCAAGACATTCAGACGAAACACAGCCACCCAGTTTTTCTGGCAGCTGAGGGCTCAGGGTGATGGCGTCATCAGACGAGGGCAGAAAGGACTGGCTCAGGTGTTTACTTCTTCTCTTCTTCTCCCACTGAGAGGCTGCCAGGCTGGCCAGGAAAGCGGTTCTGTGAGGAGAAGGGGGACCAGGTGAGACAAAGAGAGATCATGCCATAGTAAGTAACCCAGGTGAGCCTAGGTGGCCCAGGAGAGGCCTAGTGAGGTCAGATAACCCAGGTACAATCAGGAGAAACCCATGTGAGACCACGTGACCCAGGGGAGACCGTGTCAGTCCCACTGAGATCACATGAGACCCAGAAGGACCAGGTGACCCAGGTCAGATCAGATGACCTAAGAGAGAGCAGGTAAAACTCAGTGGCCCAGGTGAGACCATATGACCTAACAAAGACCAGGTAACCTAGATAAGACTAGGTGAGACCCAGGTGCTCCTGCTGTCAGACTCTCAGGTGGAACAAACAGGTAACACTTTCAGATGCTGGGAAACAATCATATGATTTGATCATTTGCTTAATTAGTCAGTTGATTAATTGGTTCTGTTCCCATTTCATCTGCTTTTTCTCTACATTTCTTCTTGTCAATAAATCTCAAAACAACAACAAACAAATCTAGTTAAGGAGACACATTTTCTAGATCTGCAAATTATTTTTTCCCCCATCTGTGGCTCAAATATAATGAATTCAGACCAGAAGAGCTAAGCAGAAAAGCAAAATTTATTCTTTTACAGATGTATTCAATTGCAACTCTTTTTCTATTTGGTAGCCATCATGTTGTTCAGGTTTTAAACTCACAAAATAAATGTCTGTATGAAATCACCTCATTTGGGCTTTTTTAAGAGTCTTACTGTTGGTTTGAATCCAAACCAAGAAACAAACAAGAAGAAATGTACAGAAAACTGAACACAAACAGCAGCGCGTAGAAGCAAAGTTTCATCCACTCAACAAATTAATCAACAATCCAGATTCTATTTTTGATCTTCACTGCAAATCCGAGCCAGCCCCAAGCAGATGAAAACCAGTGATTAGACTGCACCCAAAATCAAATCCAACAATCCAGGACCTGAAGACGCCGTCCGCCCCACCACCAGACACACATGAATGTGCAGCACTGTGACAAAACAACACGCTCAGATTTATGACAAGAATGTACGGACGTTCTGGACACACGCACAAAAAAAGAAATATAAAATTCCTGTACAGCTTTTGGTTTTTACTGCCAGAGAAGGAAATCACACAACAGCTGGACTCTTCAGGAGAGTCGGTTCAAAAAACAAACAGCAGTAAAATCTGTGGTTCAGAAAAAATATTTTATTACTGAGACTCCGGACCCACAAGTGACAGGGACCATGAGGGCCTCTTTACTGATTTATTAAAGAAATAATAAAAATTGCTCCAAACTTCTCAACAACTTTCACCTGTACGAACTCAGCAGTACTGTTATCATTTAGTTAAGAAATGTCACTTTAAAGAGGCTGCTGATTCTTCAGGCTTTGAATTTGTGTTTCTACAGGTGCTGGTCATAAAATTAGAATATCATGAAAAAGTAGATTGATTTCAGTAATTCCATTTAAAAAGTGAAACTTGTATATTATATTCATACATTACATACAAACTCATATATTTCAAATGTTTTTTTTCGTTTAATTTTGATGATTACAAATGACAACAAATGAAAATCTCAAATTCATCATATCAGAAAATTAGAATATTACTGAAGACCAATAAAAACAAAGGATTTATAGAAATGTTGGCCAACTGAAAAGTATGAACATGAAAAGTATGA